>NC_050587.1:38447500-38545000 GCF_013368585.1 Megalops cyprinoides | reverse complement strand
GATGACAGCCGCCTAGCTGCTCAGTGGGGCATAGGCCACATATCAAATTAATGTCCACAGTGGAAAGCCATCATAGTAGCACTTGCAACATTACTACACAATAACCTCAAACATGTCTACATCACAATGTTTTCAGTCTGTCCTCATATTTTTAAAAAGGCACTGGATGTATCTGTTCCACAGATATTTGGTGCCTTTGCACCATGTTTCTAGTAACTGTTCTTACTGAAAGATGTCATTGCCTGCAATTGCAGTGCACAGTAAGCCCCTGAGAGAAATGTGTGTCAGCCATGTCCATAACGGTTCAGCAGAAAGGATGTGACAACCCCCACTGCACCCAAATCTCCCCTCAGCTCTGAGAAGCAGTCATTTCATGTAAATGTCCAGTTCTGTAATCATATACATACGATTTCACCACTGCTGTCTTGTTAGGGTCATGGAGAGGTTCACGAATTATGGCAACTATCAGCCTTACTCCCTCATGTGGGCAAAACCATTAGCAACAATGGCCACTGATTGTCACTGAAAGATCTTATAATAAGGACTCCATCAGATTCACATTAGCATTTGAAATAGGTTGTAATTGAATTAAGTAGTTCTTGAAGGAGTTGATGAGGAACAAGAAGTTTAATTGAAAGTTTTAAAATTTGTATGTTATGCGCAAGAGAGGGGGGGGGGGGGGTCAATCTACCATTCAAATGCCAGGTCACGTGACCAAGCCTCCTTGGTCCCGACAGGTTAAGTGTGACATGAACACATCTGTCATGCATTACTCATCCTGAGCAAACACTCGCCAGGCAAAGTGGGCCGAGATTTCAAATTAAATGCAGGAGCACCCAGAGACAGAGGGCCGGCCCTTACAAAGAGCGAAATAAAGCTGGAGAAATCAGTTATCGTCATTTTTATTCGGCGAGCTATCTCTCAATATCACGTTTTAACCTCCGTACGCCATTGCAGCCACTGCTAACAGCATCATCATCTTTTGCATACAGTAATGAAACGTTTGAAACGGCGGACGTTGCCACGGTGCCAGACGGCGTGTCCCTCTCGTTATAAACCCGAGCGGTGTGCCACACAGCGATGTTCTTCATTTGTCACGCAAAGTCCCAGCTCTCCAGCGTGATTTAATTAAAATCACTGCGGGACCCCTGTTACATGGCAGGAATGGGATGTGAACGGTTGGGTCCCGGAGGTGAACACTTGTCAGATTACGCTACACAGAAAACCAGAAACTGCCCAGAACAACAGACAGGGGTCACATTAGGACAAACCAGCCATTCTGCTGCCTTATAATGGCAGCAAACGTCATTTAAACAGAGTATGACTTTATCTGTTGCATCATAATTAGAAGTTACTCTTTACTTTTTGTCATGGATGAGTGTTTATTTTCAAGTAATTCTGCACAAAAAAGTGAGGTTTGAAGAGGGAACATCATTAGAGAATAGTAATGATCAATCACACTGGTTGCTCAGGGAAGCCATTCCACATATTTACCTATTAATATAAACCACTCACACAATGCAATCCTCCCTTCCAGATCAACTGGATAATCCAACGGATTTCTGATCAAGTTGCCGAGTTTTTAATTAAATTCCATTATGCAGCCGACCACAGGCCTTGCACGCCACGGCGGAAGGGAGAGAATCATTTTAATATCAGATTAATTCGGTAAGCTGGTGGCAATTTTTCTGTTGGCTGCACACAGAGCCAAGATCCACTCGTTTGCTGGATATTTAATTCATCATTAATCACAAAACCGATTAAAAAAAAATTGTTCCGTGAGAGTGCTGCGGCCAGAAGAGTTGGTCATTTTCAACTTTATTTAGTTATTTTCTCATCATATTTCTCACACCTTACACTTTCGGGTACTGTGTATCATATCTCATGAATAAAACATCCAGGTTCCTCAGTATCATAGCATGATTAATTTGGCCTCTAATGCCCAGTGTTGTGAGGCCACACTTGCAGTGGTGTGGCCAACCGGCAAAAGGAGAGAGGCTTTGCATTTCAGCAGCCTCAGTGATCACAGCAACCAATCAGAGTGATTCATTTGGCCAGGTTTCCTGTTCCATCACACTGAACACAGAATAAGGACACTTAAATATAGCAAAGATCTTTTTGCAGGATAGATCCAGAAGAAGGCTTAGTCTGACCACAACGGGCTCTGTGCTTAACCTTGAGTGGCAAATATATGTAAAAGTTTGCGTTTTATGTAGAACACCATGAGTTCACCAGTCATTGGAATTAGCAACAAAAAGGTAAAGGGCAAAACATCAAGTATAGTATGAAAAGAGTGACTGAAAAATGTGATATTTCTTGAGTAAATTGGCTACTGAAAAAAAATGGGCAAAGTCTGTGGTGGCTGAGCTGAATCTGGGATGTAGACAGAAGGCAGGAATTTGCAGTCTGAATAGAATGTAAGAAAGGAGCCATATTTTCAGTTGCGGACAGACACGGTTGGTACAGTCACCTGCCTTCAACATATTGATGTTGCATGTAAAGTGAGGGGGATTGTAATGGCTTTGAAGAGGCCTGAAGAAGTTATCTAAACAATCTTGAAGTGTCAATAGGAGTTGGGTTTTGAAAAGAGGAGAAATTATAAGTGTGCCATTCGGAGAAAACGCCGCTTTGGAGTGACAACCGACGGAGGCCGTTAGAGGTTTCATTTCTGAGGCGGCTGGGGTCTCATTACGCACACCACAGCGCCCCTGTGATGGAGCAGCACTGTCAGAGGAGGCACTGTGTAAATGTCACAACTGGGAGAGAGAGAGAGGGAGGGAGAGAGGAGGAGAGAGGGAAAGAGGGAGAGGGAGGGAGGGAGGGAGAGAGGAGGAGAGAGGGAAAGAGGGAGAGGGAGGGAGGGAGGGAGAGAGGAGGAGAGAGGGAAAGAGGGAGAGGGAGGGAGGGAGGGAGAGAGGAGGAGAGAGGGAAAGAGGGAGAGGGAGGGAGGGAGGGAGAGAGGAGGAGAAAGGGAAAGAGGGAGAGGGAGGGAGGGAGGGAGGGAGAGAGAGAGAGGAGAGAGAGAGGAGAGAGAGAGGGAAGGAGAGAGGGAGAGAGGTAGAGGGAGAAAAGGGGGGAGAAAGAGAGAAGGAGGCAGAGGCAGAGAGGGAAGGAGAAAGGGAGAGAGGTAGAGGGAGAAGGGGAGGGGGGAGAAAGAGAGAAGGAGACAGAGAGGCAGATAGACAAAGAGAATGAGATGGGGGAGACAGACAGAGAGAAAGGGATAGAGCCTTGACAAATGGTGTATCCTGTTTGGAAAGGAGGCTGAGGTGGCAGGACTGGCAGCATGATATATAACTGCCAAAAAATGAGGGACATCGTGCAAACTTTTCACATCAATACTTTCTGTTTGTTGTTGGCTGTTTAAATATTTGTGCTGTGCTACTTTTTATTTCTGTGTTACTTTGCAGTACTTTGGCAGCAGTGGATATGGCCTGTCGTGCCAGCACAGTTTGAACCAAAGCAGAGAGACATGTCGCGATACTACTTTCTTCTGTTTCTGTTACTATAACTTTTTGTGTACTTTTTTCTATTAATGTGGTGATGTATGTGTATATACATACATAGATACATACACACACATATATAATATATTTATATATATACATAGATATACAGATAGAGGTGGAGAGTGGAGGAGGTATACACAGACAACTTATGCAGCAGGAAAGAGAGGTTAGTAGGAGGTTCATATGCATAATTTGCTGTTCGTATATATATGAAAGAAATGGACCAGGCATATGGTGGTTAGACTCAAACTGGGATGTACATCCCAGGCATATGTATAGCAAATGATGTATAAAAACCTCTGTAAACCCTACTAAGCTCTCTTTAGCATTGCATCAGCTTTATATATTCATTTATATATACAAGGGCCAAACAGCACAATGACCAATAGTTTCACTTCAATGTTACTTAAATGTCATATGGCTGCACTGATGTGCATCAAAAATTAGTATGAATAAATAATAAAGATAAATAATAAAGTTTGGATGCTGACAACTGCTTCCTGTACTGTGCTGATTCACTGTGCTGTCCTGACCGTTTACTTCACCGCCTCAGAGATGGAAGCTGAGCACATCTTCAGAGGAAGAGGAGCTTTTCTAAAGTGTTTTTGGTCAATTAAACTCAAAACTGTGTCTACGGGGATGCTCCTCCAGGTATGAAATCAATAAGCACTTCAAACGTTTTATTCTAGCCTTGGCATCGCGAAGCATCTCACAGAGTATGCATCTGGGGCATTGAATAATTTCATTTTAACATATTTATCTGTTCTGTATCTTTTTTTTCTGCGATTTACATATGTAGAATGTTGTGCAGTAATCCACTGATTCCATCACTATTAAAACTACAAGTAAAAATTTCCAAACACCAGATTGAACACGTGGTATCTGGGATTAATATAGTTTTTTTTTCAAACACTGGCCTACATTCAATTGTGTTGGACATGTTTTTTTAATTTTTTTCTGTTTGAGAGAGAACCTGTTTTAGGGCAGTCAACTATCTATCTTCTATCCAACCCATTGTAGGACACACCTCTTATTGCCACTGTTCCTCATTTTGCCCTGTTAACGCTGGGTGCAAATTAAACCGCGTCCCTGCAGGAGCGGCACTAAATGTCGTCTCTTCCTAAAACTGTTAATAAAAGCCGTTGATGAGTCTGAAGCAAATGCATGACCACCCACACATCTCTGCATTCAAACATTACATTTCATGCATTCATTCCTTACCGTCGCGGAGACCTTTATCTAGGGTAATGCACAGAGATCGCTGCACACACAGCATCCCCTTACACAGCCACGTTTAATGATGCAATTCACCTTCAGTGCCTTCAGCTCAAGGATACGGCAGTAATTCACCACCGAGTCGAGGCGCATAAATATCGCATTGGCCGAGTTTTAAAAGTTCGGAAGTTTAGGGTAAGGTACAGGACCTCACAGGTGAAGCACACATCGTCGGGGGGGGGTCTATCGAATGCAGCTTGGATTTAAAATCGACACAATGAAAGCAAATCAATGAAAAATGCTCTTTTGGATGTAGCAGAAACACACCGAGTGAATGTGCTTTAAAATTTTGATATGCACATTAAAATGCTCTGGTATAACCAACCCAACACAGCCCCAATCTTGTGTTTCTTCTAGAAAATGTGCTTTTTAGGATTCAGCGCACTCACACACCCATTTTCTCCCTCTTTATGAAAAAGTGAAAAGCATCAGGAAAGTTACTCACACAGAAACAGGCATTTTGTCAATCAACATTTTGCTAGGCGCATGAGGTTTGGAGTCATAATACATGCACAGCACAATGCTTAATGTAACTTGCTTGTTAGCGTTTATGCCTGGCTCAAAGGCATCTATCACACTGCGCTCAAGTTGGGTTAATACATTTTTTTCTGTGGATAATCACTTGAAAGCAGATATGAAGTAGAGAGAAACTCTGAAAGCACTTAATTACAACATGGTGGGAGCTGTTAGACTTTTTAGTCTCTTTCTCAACGTCAGTCTTTGTTCATTTATTATTTTCTTTTTACTGTGCCAAAGTTTCCAGCAATCTAATATAATTAGAAAAACAGACAAAGAAACTGTGGTTAGTGCTCACTCTCCAAGATAAAGTACCTATTCTCAAAACTGCAAATTTGTAATGTGGAGAATTCAATTTGACAGATATGAACCGCCTGACACGGAATGGACTCTTTGACACAATGAGAACAATACTTAACACTGAATTAACACAGAGCTTCACTGCTCTCCAGGAAAAATTAGTGGATGAAAGCAAAATTTTACATAGATAGATAGATAGATGATTTTAAATACCTTTCTATACTTGACATCTGTCAGACACCATTACTGAGTGCTATGAAGCACGTTTTTGTCTGTCTACTGAGATTTTGGGAATTATGGGGCTGTTGAAACTTGATTTTGTAGTGAATTAAGTTTGACAGCAGTTCATTACTGTTGCTAGGCTCTGGGTAATGCTGTAAACTGAGTGGGCGGGGCCTTGAAAAGCCAGAGACGCTTAATAGTCCTTAATTTTATCTGTTGTGTCGAATCTTTTGAAATTAGTTTCTGTTTCTTTCCCACGCAATTTCTCAACTGATTTGTTTTCAGAGTTTTAAGCACGCGGGGAGTTCACCACACAATGAGAAACAAATTTGTGTTTTTTTTAATTACATAATGTAACCAGTCCTTTCCCCAGTGAGCAAAACAACTTTCTGAAGTGGAATACAACTATAAAAGCAATATTCAGCTTTATGTAACATATGTCACAGTGGAAATGAGGTTCCACTTCCATAACTGGAGGATGTGTTGAAAATGTCATATATGTGTTTATATATCTCCATGGAATATGCCCTTATGCAGCATAAGGGGCAGAGCATGCATGTCTGTTGTTCATCTAAATTGATGGATATTTGCAAAACAAATTCGGGTATTCATTTAATTGTCAGCAGAACACCATTAGTGATCACCATAAGTGGTCTTCAGCCATCGGCCCAAGCAATAAAATACTGGGTTAACATGCAAAAAAGTAGAAGAAAAAACACTTTTGAATTCATAATTTTTTTATGTTGGAAGGTTTTTGGATTCGTGTGTATAATGTTTTATTGAAAATCAATAGAGTCCAGTTTTGACTTTTGAGTGATCTTGAAAAGCATGTGGATTAATGAGTATTGAACACTAAATTCAGGTGGCTGACACGACTTCACAAACAGCCAACTCCGATAGCTCGATTAAACAAAGTATGAAATTCATTCATAAATATTTATGAGCTTTAAACACAGACACAAAGACAAAGAAACAGACTCAACTCAGCTATACAGAAACCGGGCTACCGGTACCCCAAGAGACAGCAAGATTGCCTTGCTGTCCTGTACAGAAAGGCATAAAGAACATTGGGTGCTCCACCCTGCTTCACATTCAACAGGTTAAATTACCTCATTGCCTGTGTCCAATAACTCCTCTGACTAATGAGGTTAATATTTTATTCATGCAATGGTCGAATTCACTCAGCATATCACAGTCATTTAAGCCAGTAATGTTTAATGAATAAATATGTCTGCATTTGAATTATCTGATATATCATTTGAACTGGTCTGCATGAGGACGATACTCAAAACATTGCATTTCTTCTGAGAGGCCCTAGATCAAGGAAGGAGTGTGTCGTATGCTCTTTATTAAGTGAAAAAAAAGCTGAAATATGAATGCCCACCATTTACTGCGGTGTGCAACGAAGTGCTCCATCGACATTCTGCGCAACTCCTGAACTCAACTAAGATCAGCTGTCCCACCCCACAGCCTAGCCTTGACCATTTAGCGTAAAATTTCAGTTCTGATCCAGGATCAGTTGGTATATAGACAGCCTGTAATCATAAAGTCACTGAGGCATGTGTCCTTCCATCCAGATCACCTCACTGTTTAAACACGTGCTCTTGATATGTTGGAAGCTGCTGTTTGCCTGACTTGTCTGGTTGCCTGAGTGACGAGGGCAGACTCAGCCCAGGTCACCTGACGCATTCTCTTTATGCAGTGGTGCCAGCGAGTTCTGGGGTTTTGGTTTGTTTGTTTGAGATTCATAATACACCATGCCCCATTTTTTCCTGATGAATCCCGTGATTTCCTTAGAGCCTGGCAGACCTTTAGGACCTTGGATAGCAGCAGTCTGACACACATGTGCACACACCTGAATTGCATGTTAAAGCCCCTTGAGTAAAGGGGGGGGAACTGTGACTGCTGTGAGCTGTGCTGGCAGAATGTTACTCCAATGGTGTGGGAAAGTTCAGTCTTACCAGCACTATAGTTCTCTCTTTTTTGCTATTCAGCAAGTTTTGTAATGTGTGTGTTTAAACCTTTGACTCCAAGGGAAATTTTTTTTCTTCTTTTTATAAATATTAAGTCTGTTCTCGCTATAAATATTGTCCATCACTCCCTTTCTCTCCGCATGTAAATACAGTCCACCTTCACTAAGACCTACATTTCTGCCTCCCACAGCCTCTGTGAGCTTCAGTACCCATACAGCACAGACTTACTGTGCTCTAAAAACCTCCTCAGGTTCATGTTGCATTTTCTGCCACATGTGCTTCCACTGAGACAAATCTGAGGTGAAATACACATGCACATGCATGCGTGCATACACACCCTTACACACACACACACACACACACACACACACACACACATAGACACACACACACACACAGACACACATACACATACTCACATACCCACATACACACACACACATTCACACACACACACACACACACACACACACACACACACACACACACACACACACACACATACACATACTCACATACCCACATACACACACACACATTCACACACACACACATACACACACACACACACATACCCACGTACACACGCACACACGCAAACACACACACAAATCAAAGGGAGAGGTAAAAAAAAAAAAAGAGGCTACCCATTCCTGAGTCACAAGCCCTTCAACAATTAATCAATCCGACGCTATTTTTTGGGGAAAAAAAGTACGTGTAACAAATAATGTCAAAAGTCGTATTAATCACCTGAAAAAAAACTGGGGGCCCATTTCGGTCACCATAGCTCAAAGTGACAAGGAGAAAACAACCTAGCAACGATGATGAAGTAGATTTGATTCGGCACTTTGATTAGTGTCTTGGATCAATATTAAACAAAGGGCAGGGAGTCAAAAACACCGCCACCACATTTCAGTTTTTCGTAATCAGCTCCTCATGTTGTCTGGGTCCAGTCCAATCAGCAGTCCTCTGAACAGCTGAGCTGTAAACAATAAATGAAAGTGTAGTGTAATGCTGTGCACACTGACAGCCAGGCCCACAGGTGGTGCTATATCATGACACAGTACTTAATATATAGAGGGTGTTGACTCGTACTAGGGAGAAAGTCACTGATGAAGTGCAGTGTGTACCAATCCAAGTGTAACACAGATCTGCATGTGAGTTTTTACATAAAACACTGCTCTCTCCCATTTCTCACAAGCACTGTTTGGAAACTGATGGGGTAATGCTAATCTGTGAGAGGTTGCATAGGATGTAAATATGCAAAACAAAGGAATATCTCTACACTTTTGAAGGAGAAAAACATTACTTTAGCAAGAGACTTTTAGCCATGTAACAAACATTAAAAGTTATATAGTTATATATAGTATATCTGAAGTCAGTGGGCTAGCTTTACAAGGGCAGTCACTTGTAAATGTGGCGTTATTGCAAAATGAGCCTTGTGATTGCAATAAAGTGTTTTGCTTTTCTAACTCCTGACAAATGCCACTTGGTAAACAGATAAATATCACATTCAGATTAGCTTGAGCATTGGGATCCAGCCACAATGCTGTTGCAAATTGTGTTCACTTTGAATTAAAATGCACTGGAATTACTCAGCCCAATATAGCCACTGTTGTGCACCTGCGTGAGACAAAAAGACAGGTCTCACACAAACACGTGCCCTGTACAATCAGATGAAAGGAATTCTGGGATATCAGACAACTGTGAAGTGTACACTTGTTTGTAGGGAGAAACAGAGGACATGTGAAGGTTCCTCTGTCCCATTTTGGATGCCCTCAACCACCGTTTTGAGGGGAAGGACTTTGATTAAGTGAGCAAAATCACCCTTCGGTTTGCAGTTGAGAACGCACTAAAGCATGGCTGGCCGCTTCTTCAGCGTGAAGCACAAACCCAACGCACAAGGCCAAACCAAGCTGTGACAAAGCAAACGCTTTTTAAGGTGTGCATTTTGCACTTTTATGAATCACAGCAGGGGCTCCTCACCGGCAGAGCCGGTGGTGTCTACCATGAGTTATTGCGTGTTTTTCCCACAATTCCACTGAGACCTTCTTCAGAAAGCTCACCTTTCTTTCTGCTGTCTTATTTGCTGACTTCTAATTACTTTTGATTGTGGAGGAATTAATTAAATTGCAGACAGCTTTTTGAAATTGCAAAACATTAATATGCAAGAACAAAAAAATGATATGTTGCTCTGTTTGCATTAATTATCACCAAATGCAATATTTTTTTCTCAGTGACATTTGAGGCATAGTATTTGTCATACTATTAAGTACTGTGATGTATTAAATATGTCATATATCTCATTAATATTTTATCAAACGTTTCTGTAAGACCTTAGGAAGAGTGTGTGTATCTGTGTGTGTGTGTGTGTGTGTGTGTGTGTCTGTGTGTGTGTGTGTGTGTATCTGTGTGTGTGTGTGTGTGTGTGTGTGTGTGTGTGTGTATCTGTGTGTGTGTGTGTGTGTGTGTGTTTTCACTAATGAAGCTAGTACAGGAGGGAAGTGCCTCCTGTGAAAGACCAATAAATCAATTTCTGTCTTGAGAGCCCGAGTCAAAAAATAGCCCATGCCCAAAATGACACATTCCTCTCTGCCAATTCACTGGGGCGTCTTGCCATGTAAGGTGTAAGCTTGTCAAACTCCTGAAAGCACAAAGCTCGTACATCCATATCTTAACACGTCATCTCAGAGTTGCAATGTGCGTTCTACATGTACGAAATGAGAATATGTGGACCCAACTCTGGATTTTTTTCCAGCTGTCCCGGGTCAGAGAAAGATTTCCCTCGTTACTGGTGACCTTGGTAAAGGAATGAGTTTACCAACAGTGCACAGCAGGTCATTATTCATATGTAACAGCATTTGGTGCCCAGCCAGCAGCTAAGGATTTTACAAGTGTGTTTTGACTCATGCCTCACGAACATGTAATCATTTGTAATAGTATACAGTTTCGAATGCCCTTGATTTAAAGTGCCATTAGATGTATAATGAGTTGTAGTGCAGTGTGATTGTAATGACAGCGTGAGGGCCAGTTCAGCTGCGTGGGAAGCCATGGAAACACACAGCCTGCGCTCTTGACTGTGTCAATGCTTGCTGGCAGCGACTGTGAGCGCAGTCATTGAACACAGTGACAGAGCATGCCACAGGCTGCATATGAGCTGGGGGCCATTTCAGCTACGCGGATCACACAGTCCCTTGAGTGCAGAAACCAGCAGCATGTGTAACATACTGTCAGCTCTGCCGGGTTGTATTCAACAACTGGATAACAACTGGAACCACTGGACTTGTAAGTCGCGTTGGATAAACGTTTCTGCCAAATGAATAAATTTGAATGTATATGGATACAGTCCAGGTGTTACATTACATTACATAACATTACTGTCATTTAACAGACACTCTTATCCAGAGTGAATTACATAGGTTATATTGCAACATGTTATAAATTTTTATAGTTGGATATTGACTGAGGCAATTCTGGGTTAAGTACCTTGCCCAGTGGTACAACAACAGTGCCCCGGCAGGGAACCGAACCAGCAAACTGTCAGTTACAAGTCCTGCTCCTTACCTCTACGCCACACTGTCGCCAATCAGTCAGAGCAAAAAGCTGAATCTCGGCATGTGTCGAAACTAACGGGTGGTTCACTGCACAGAACCGTGGCATCGGACATTTACCCTGACTTTTGAGGACGTTTTTCTGCCTGATCCTCACCGTGTTTCCAGCTCGATCTTGCGCCTGACGCAGGAGTCTGGCCTTGTTTGCAGATGCAGTCTTGCCCACTCTGCGGTCTAAAGACTGAGCACACAATACAGTAATCATCAGTAAACACACAACACCCCGGGCCCCCGGCTTCACAGAAATCAAACTGGAGATGAGCGATCCATTTTCCCCGGCAACACAGGCCCTCAGAGGACAAAAAGATTGCCACTCACAAGCGGTAATGAGTTTTTGAGCTGGGTTTTTTACGTAACCAGTTTCCACAATGCAGAAGACAGGCCTGGAGCGTTTGTTCTGAGGTGAGGAGATCACGGTCACAGTCTCCTCCAGAGCACCCCCATTATAAAGTTTGCACCACAGCACCGTCCCTCCCTATGGTCACCTGACCCTGAAAAGAATAGTGTGCCTCGTGTGTCAGCCACGTGTCACAAATGGAGCCCTAACCCACGGTCATTTCTGCATCGGCCAATCTGCCTTTGAGGCAGACAGCAAATGGAATCCAACCAAACAGGTCTTCTTCCCTGCGGAAGGAAGCAGCAGGGAGTACAACAACAGCACATCCGTTCTTGGCTGTTACATAACTATGCAGTCATTACAGAAAGAATATACCAGAATGTAGCTAGTTTAGCCTGACTCTGTGTCACCATTAAATATATTAGAATAGTACTATAAATCAAAATGATGGCTATAATTCAGACATACATCCTACCATTGATAGAGAGAAGATCTGAAAATAACAAAGGAATGGATCTTAATATGATGCGAACAGTCTGTACCCCTGATCGCCCACCACGGGCTTCTCACCGCTCTTTGGAAAAGGAATAATAAGTTAATTGTTCCTTTAGACTGTGCCGTAGAGGATTCTGGGAAGTGGTAGTGGTGGTGTTGATGGACAGCTGAAAGCCAGATCTCACCCGGTGCAGTAAGATCCCTCCCCTGGTCTCTGAGGCTGTGATTCACTGCCCATGTGACCATCAGACTTCCTGCTTTCCATTAGGGTTTTGCAGGGCTATTGTGGGGGAGATGTGGAGGTTTGTTATTGCACTGATGAAGGCAGAGGATTGATAGCTTTCATTAGTGTTTTTGAAGAGAGGGTCATTATAGGTGTGTGTGTGTGTGTGCATGTGTATGTGTGTGTGTGTGTGTGTGTGTGTGTGTGTCTGTTGAGTGCATTTGTCATAAATGATCTGGCTGATATTGTTTCCATGGTAACAGCACCCAGCAAATTTCTAACATTTCAATACTGCCACACTTGATTAGCGCATGACTGTTTGATTGCCCAATGGTGTGATTGAATCACACACACACACACACACATACACATGCTGTGTATGTGTGGCACACACATAGGAGTCAAGGCTCTGCCAAAGCAAAAAAAAAATGAACAAATTAAGAATAGCTCAGGGGACCTTCCCCGGTTGTTTGAAGTTATTGAGGTGTTGCCGAATTATGGCAAGACATAAAAGTCTTTGAAATTCAAATCTGTTTTAGGGCTGCTACACTTTATGATGTCACAATGCTCTTTTTACGAGGATCATTGCATGGTACCAACATGCTGCACAACCTTGCATCACCGTGTCATTCAGTTCTCCTCAACATCCATAAATATGGCAATTCTGTCTTTCTTCGCACTTACATTTCTCTTTCCAAAACTCGCCCATGCACCCATCAGAATTTGTGCTACCTCCTGACAAATGGATCAGAGTGTTATTACAATCTGATGCTGGGAAAAACCCAAGGCAACCAGTGCTGGCTCAAAGCCTCAGATCATTGGCTGTAGAAAAAAGCTGGCTGGAAGAGGTCTCCTAACACTCACAGAAGGAAATGAACATATGGCCAGACACAGTCTGAGGGACAACAGATGCAGAGTTTATTTTTACTGACAAGAGACCAGGACACAACGCTGTTCAGTCAGAATTCTAACCCCAGAATGCTGTCAACTGATGTCACACGTTGACAATCACAGTGTGTGCTACGGAACTTTCCTTGCTCACTTCTTTTTTATCATGACTGGACGACACACAGTATATCTGTGAGGTATCTGAGAGGTAGCAGCCTTTAACCACCACCTCCATGTAATCCTGCATCCCTTTTGAAAAGCTATTTATATGAAATTATCAAATTTAACTAACATTCAAATGGTGAAAAATTAAACATTGTATTGGCAATGACTTATAGGTGGATATAAAGCACAATATTTATTGCTCATATTATATTGCATAGACTAAACTCCTGAAAGAATTATGCTTTTGATTTCATGTTATATTGCATATTAGCAAATATTAATTATATCATTATGCTAAATACATATTCCAAGGACCATTAAAAACAGAACTTAGGCAGCCTTGACAAGTAGACAATGAGATGGCAATATAGGCAATGAGCTGCCACTATAAATATTATCTATCTATCTATATGTCTGTGTGTGCGTGTGTGTGTGTGAGACATGAGACAACAGTATGTTAATACTCCAGCAAAAAATGACTGGCTGTCACAGAGTCAATGAAAGTGCATCTATGTAAAGACACCCTTTGAAAATAAATCAATAAGAAGATGAAAGGGAAAAGTGCTCTAATGTGGCTGCATTGAGGTGCAGAAATCTCCCTCTACATCCTGCATTCCTTACATTAAATTGTTTCTTTTTATTTCAGCTCTGATAGACATATGGGTCTGTCTTAAAGAGACTGCCTACAACATTAATGCCATTCATTTTCTGTAAAATATGTAAGACTTACCAAAGACAGGCAAGATCATAAGGAAGACTATGTAATATTGATAACCATTAAAGTCACTGCTATTATAAGCCTTGTTCCACTCACTCCTGTCCTTTGAAATGAAATGCAGGATAGCTTGAGTTTCATTTGTTGCATGCGGTTTGAAACTTAACCCGATTTTTTCCCTGTGTAAATGCACCCTCTAGCATTGAATTGGATATGAACTGGCAACTTGCGTTCATAGCCATGCATTTGCCTGGACACTGTGCCGGAATCTGATATAAATTGGATGTGGATGTTGTTGTCTTTCAAAGGAGTTTTTGGCTGACTACTCCCTGTTGGAGGAAGGAACCAAACACTTTTGTTTCTGATGAATTAAAAGAAAGAGTAGGTGCCAGATCAGTCCCACTGCCTGTTTGGTTCTGCCATGGACTTAGCCAAGAGCTTTGTGAGTCATACACCCTCACTGTGATCTGACAGAGCAAATTCCAGATCAGTACTAACCACCAAACATCTCCCTTGCGTTACCAGACAGACTTTGCCAGCCGGAGAGAACAGAGCTCCTGTGAAGGTCCTCAGAGAGATAGAGTCTGTGTGTGTTTATGTGCGTGCATGTGTGCGTCAGACAGAGAGAGACACTTACTGCATTTAAGTTTGTGAGCGTGTGAGAGAGAGAGAAAGAGAGAGAGAGATTGTGTGTGTGTATAGTGTGTGTGTGAGTGTGTGTGTGTGTATAGTGTGTGTGTGTGTGTGCGTGTGTGTGTGTGTGTGTGTGTGTGTGTGTCTGTGTGAGTGAGTGTGTGTGTGTGTGAGTGTGTGTGTGTGTGTGTGTGTGTGTGTGTGTGTGTGTGTGTGTGTGAATGACAGCCTGTGTTCCTATGTGGCCTTGTTCTTCCAGTACGGACAAAGTTGGTGAAAAAAGACAGGTGATCAAAAGGCAAAGTAAATACCAAAGGGAGAGACAGGCAGCCTCTGGTTAGCGATGGGCGGATTTTTATCGACCTTAAATATGGTGCAAACCTGAGGACTGCTTATGAGGGGCCCGGGAAAATCAGAGCCTTCGGAACACAGCAATGTTCTTTTCAGTGTTCCCTTCTGTCCTGAACACCTGCAGTGTTCTCTGTTAGGGGAGAATTTGAAAGGAATTTGAGAAACAGGTTCCATGACCTTTCACCCCGCAGCAGTAAATTGCATGGCGTTAACAGGCTTCTGGAGGGACAGGGGCCTCAGGGCCTGTCTTTTAGGGAAGCTGGTGGGTTGGGCACAGTCAATAACAGACACTCCTTTCGGCACGTACACGCTGTGGTCTACTTCACTCATGATGTCAAAGCATCTGAGGAAATAAAGTCCAGAAATGTATTTATGTCCACAGAAATCTATCCCTTTACTTCTTCTTACTTACAGTCTGTTGCAAGTAGTTTGTGCAACTAGGCTGCCTTTGGAAAAAACACAATTTATTAGTGAGAAACCACAGAATATGTAGGCACAGCACAGTGGCATTGTGAGATAGATAGCATTGTCCAAAACAGTTTTATCTTTCTCTCACAGATAAGACAGGGATTACAAAGGGGCTGCTGTTTTTGACCTATAGCCAAAAACATCTCCATCTGCATTATTCATTTTACTCATTATCTACAATGCAAATAAAGGTTTTAAAAGTTTCAGCATTTGTGCAGGGCAATAATTGACTTGGTTTGATAGCAGGTATCCTCCCTTCCCTCTCTGTAACTGAAAGACGGATGCTGAGTACCTGCTAATATTTCTTATTTAGATGTTAAAAGCCTGCTGCAACAAAGAAACGCATGCGATATGATGAAGACGAGTTATGATTCATATACACTACACACTGTATGCTGTTAGTGAAATGATAGGTCTTCACAGAAGCCAAAGAAACAGGCTAAAAATAAAAATAAAAACAGCCTTTGGGGGCAGAGGATTTAAGCTTCGTTTTCAGGAAAAAAAAAAAAAAAAACATATTTGAATTCAAAGCGTAACGGTAAATCAAAAAGTTAGCACTCCATTGCAGAGAGCGGCTTTTGAAGAGCACTGCGCCCCTCTCACACTGCAGGTGAGCTCCTCCTTTCTGCCGTGCTCTTTAATTTAAACAGAATTTCTAAGGAGCCGCTGTCTTGTTCTCCCTCTGATTAAATCCCGGCAGATCACACTGTTCCAGCGTCCGACGTTCCGAGGGCTCCGGTATCTCTCCGCCAGAGCTCGCAGACAGCTCGATAAAATATTCATGCCTCTCGCAATGAGATTCTCCCCTGCCGATTTACCTCGCAAATTCGTCTGTGGTAAAAAAGCACCCCTGCGCAGACAGAAAAAATGGAGAAGCAGAGTGGAGAGCCATGTAAGCATCCGTGATCAGCCAGAAACACAGTCCACCAATCAGGTGCAAGGAGGCATGATGCGGGCTTGGCTGCAGACCCACTCAAGGTCCACCTGGGATTAAGACGCTGAAACGCCATTGTCTTTTCTATTGTACTTGTGGAAGTTATGTCTGGTGCAAAGTCTATCGCAGTCACATGTCATGTATTTGTTACTGTTTTGTTATTACAGAGGTAACTGATGTGTAATTAACATCATAAGTGGCGCAGTGGACAGACTGAGTTCTCTCTACTGGCAACAATCCCTTATGGAAAATCAGTCACTTATAATGATCAAAACACCCTGAATGATCTATTCAACCAATACAACAAGGACATATTACACAACTCTCCTAACTTTGAGAAATATGACCTCACTTATTACAGGGTTTAGAAGTGCTCTACTGTTAAGGACACCCTTTGTACCTCAACAGCTGATTTCAGTCCCATGATAACAATATAATTTTGTCATTGTCACATTTGATGTGTAATTGCCACACAATGTACTCATGTGAGAGATGTGTCATAGATAAGTCGAATCACCTGCTTTCAAAAGTGACTGTTTGGTTCAGTTTGGTTAAGAGGCTATGGATCAAATCTCAGAATTCTGTTCTGTTGATAATTTCATCTCAGCAAAGGACAATGTTAAACTACTTTCCCATGATCCTTTACCACAGGTCAATGTCTTCTGCCGTGCTCAAAGTGTCAGAGGTCACACAATAATGTCAGATATGAAAGTTGAGCTCTTCAGCCATCAGCTCAGTACTTGTGTACAAACTCTGAGTGAAACAAATTTATTTTCACAAAGCTAGAGTCACTGGGTTTACATAACAACAGCCTTTGATAATATGTCAATCATAAAGTGACAAAAGTCTTCTGTCTTTGTAGAGATGCAAAGTCTCTTGATAATTGTGTTCTTGTCTTTAAAACAATATCCTTTTTATTTCTGACAGTGATAGACAGCTTTTAAGGAGCCTGTCCTCAATATTAATGCTGTTCCTTTGATGCAAAGTGTGTAAGACTTACCAATAACAGACAAGATCACAAGGAAGCCATGTAATGTTGATAACCATTAAAGTGAACACCATTATAAGTCTTGTGTCATTCACTGGTTTTTTTGATTTTTTGAAATAATCAGAGCCGCATTTCTCAAATTTTAATTTGAGTTCAAGTCGTTCTTTTTAAGTTTTTTTTTATGTTTGTGAAAATGTACTGACTTTGCATTTGAATTGGCAGTAAAGGAACTATTATAGCCAACAACTAATCTTGAGACAATATATTCAACTCATGATACATTTTGTGAAATGGAGTTCAGGATATGAAATTATTTTTGAAACAATAGTCCCCAAGAAATAATGCTGATAAGAAAACAAAAATATAACATGATTGAACAAGTTCCCTTTTCTTTTTTGTTCCTTTGTTCAGCTATCAAACCCCTAGCCATACCAATATTTATGATATACCACAGCTTCAAGTGTCATATCACTTTTATGAAACAAATCCATAACTGGCTGAACTCGACCTGCAGTCTACATGAAGAAGGAAGAGAGACTGAAATTAACAGGTTATATTGATTACTTGAGTCCATCAATGATAGTAGTACCTAGATTGTTATAAAAAAAAAATTATGAGAATTTTTTAAAATAAATTCCACAGCTATATTTGCTTGTTAGCCAGTGAATGAACTAAATAACAAATAGGCCTTTGAGACATCTTTGTTTATTTCTTAGACTATCATCTTTAAACAGTAGACTTTAGTTGTTTACTTGCTACAAGAACTACTTAAACATTACTATCTTCAGTAACTTACCTTAGCTCTTAGTGATGGGGAATTGATCTGTGACAATATTTTTGTTTGTCAATCCGCAATGACAAATGATGTATGAAAATGCCATCTACCTGTGGTATATCAATGAGTATTGTCATAACTGGAGCACAAACTGACGAACAGGAATAACCAGATCTATATCTGTTTTATAGAGTACTTTTAGTCATAGCATGGCTGACACATGGACAGAATGAGCAAAGCAAGTAAAAATTGCACTGAAAAAATATTTTTGGGAAAAATGTAAGTTTCACTCTAATCATTTTAAGGTATTCTTTTCAAGGTATGTTCACACAACCACAAAATTATTATTATTCAATACACACCAATGCATTAGAGGTATTTCATCTATTGCCATCAAGCTTGAAATGACATCCAGCAGGAGTGTTAAAGTTTGTTAAAGCTTCACTAATATGCTTGCCCTGTATGGATTTGATGTTGTCTTAAACTGCTAATGTGACCTGTTCAGCAAACAAAATGTTTTCACAATGCTTCTGCTGTAGTTTAGCCCGGCGATCACTCACATACATCATTTCTGCATCGACAGTTCTGTAACTTTGGAAAGACACAGTTATCTAAGGTCACTTCATCAGAATTGACAGGTACGCTTGGCGAGAGAAAAATCGCTCAGAAAATACCTGTCATTGCTCATTATTGAAAATAGCATGGGAGCAGGTGTCTTTGGGGAAAGCCATAATTTGACTATTAGCTGCGGCACGCCCATTCGACAGCCTGTCAGTCATCAGTACCGCCACACAGTCCCCCCCCCCCAACCCCCCCACCCCCGCATTTGCACCCACATACCAGCACCTCTCAAACTCTCTCTCACCCACGTAGCGCCTCTCAAAACGTTACATCAGAGATCTGGGGATGTCAGGGGAGGAAGAGGGATTTGGCTGTGTTATGATTATCAGATGGTCAGATTTCAAAGGATAAAGACTGCTGCATCTATGTGGATTCAAACCCACTTTGGGCTTCTTGAAATGGAGAAATGGAGGGGGGGGTCTGATGGCCAGATGACAAGGGGACCAGTTGGCTGAGCAGGGGAGGGGTTGGGGGGTGGGGGGAGTGTGTAAACACCTCAGCAAACCCTTCAAGCTTGCAGGGAACATTGATTAAACATTTTACTTGGAGTTATTCTTTTTTTCACTTATTGATTTAAGATTACTTTAAATTAATTACAAGTTTAAGGTGATTTAAATTAATTCCAAGTGATACACAATACATTCATTGAATATTCTAATGTACACTTCTGAGAACAGGCTTTGATGACTTATTTCGAGTGAAAGTTGCATTTATACAGTGGATAAAGGAATGCATCTGGGTGAAGAAGACCCTCACCATGACCTAGAAATATGCTATAAAAAGCCCCATATGCCGGTTGGCGCCAATGTTATAAACTTATTCCCTACACCAAACTATTGCGTTTTCAAAAGATACAAAAAATGTAGCAATATGATGATCTGTTGATTCACGTGTATATTTAAAGAATGAAATAAGCCTTTGTAATTCGTAGCGTAAGTGGAAGAGTTTGGCCTGGCACAGTGCACCGCAGCTGGGAAGAGACAGGAAGACCAGGGAGTGCTGCCTGGGGCGAATTCTATGAAAAAAAAAGGGTTTCCTGTTTCTAAAGAAGAACGTCAGGCTAGGCGCTGCACTCAAGGAGACAAAGGCAAGGCACTGTATAGGAACTGAACCTGCAACCTCCACCACTTTGTCAACCACCACATCGCACAGCTGCCTTTTAGATATCAAAGTCTTTAAATATATCTGCAGTCTTGTGCTTAAACCACACCGTCAGCGTGTGAAACTCTTCATTCTCTCTGTCAGAGCACGTTTTCAGCAGCATAAAAACAGTACTGCAGACGCTTGCCGTCCAAGTCTGCTCTCAGATTCTTAGCGGCCTCCCTTTTTTATTCGGGGTGCTTCAAAAGGGGGTCCTCCTCTTATGTGCCACCCCCAACACTCTCCGAGGTGAGTCCTTCAACCACCCAGAGGCACCAAAAGGGAGACCTCTGCACCCTCTCTCTTTTAAGAGGGAGAAAAAGAGGCGCCTCATCAAAAATGCATGACGGTTCTCAGCCAAATAAATAAATAAATAATAAGGAAAAATATCATGCGGCAGAGTTTCTCTCCACAAAATACTTGAGAGCTTCTAGAAACACAAAGTTGCAGCAATCAGCCTTAAAAACTGCAGTCTCCCAGGAATTGCCGCTTTAGCGCTAATTGAGGGGTCTTGGACAGGAGCTGAAGCCAGCAAAGCAGTCAGATAATATATGTTCATTTTCCACTTCAATGGTCCCTATTTTATTTATTTATTTATTTATTTTTTTAGTTTGAGTTTCAGCAGAGCTGGGAACAAAGCATTAGGTAGCAGCTTTCTTGGGCTGGAGAAAGAATTATTCTGGGTTCCAGCGCATACTTAACCATGATGAACTATGCTAACTGTAGTTCAGATAGGGTCTACTCACTGTAGCAAACTGGCACAACACTCGTTAGATATGATATAATGAACACTTCATCCCAGCAGTCTGGTAACTTGATGTTGCAACCTGATGTTGAAAAGTGAAAATTTTTGGAGTCTGAGGATTGTGCATAGCTGGGGCTGTGACGAAAGGGCAAGACGGGGTACTTTTAACACCGCCCCACCCACACACACACACACACACACACACACACACACAAACACTCACACACTGCTGTCAGGTACAAAGTGAGAGGTAAGGAAGAGCCAGAGACAGGCCTGCGATGCACAAACCTCACCCATTGCAAAGCAGGTTGTTTCCTCTGGGTTCGTCTCAACAAAAAGTCACTCCTGAAGCCGCTGTGCAGCCTCACAGGGAGAAGATCTGGCCATGGAACACAGGCTTCCAATGTGTTTTAACGCACGGCTTTTGCAGCCACTACAACAAAATTCCAACTTAAAAACAAAAGTTTGCTTTTAGCGGAAACCCATTCTCTCTCTGCAGAGTTCATTTGCAGCGCAAGAATAACAGCCGAGGGTTAATTAACTGTAACTCGGTTAAATTAGTCCGGGGCATCTTTAAGCCTGATTAATCCTCTGCTTTTGCGTGGGGTAAACAATATGAAACAACATTTAGAGAGACACGTCTCTCCTGCTGTCGGGTTCTTTTCACACCCAAGGGACTGAGAGTATTTCAGTGTTTCCTGTTTTCCTCTCTCGAGATGTCTGTGTGCACAGGAAGTTTGCTGAGCAGTGCAACATGTGCGAAGCAAGCATGGGTACCTCGTTTCCTGATCATTTTAACACCCTTATATTCCTGATGACTTATTTTCATTGCCAGAACAATTAGGTTTCAGCGCTATTTTCCAAGAGCAAACTGTATCAGAGTAGCAGGCAAATGTGTCACCGTTTCCCTGTGAGTAGAATTTTCCCATCATGCACTGCAAAGGAAGATAGGCTCATGTCTTGTTCTCCGTCATCCTAAAACAGGCTGGCCAAGCATTGCTGACACTGAGAAAAGTATCCTCCAGCTTCCTAAGTTTGACTCGGGGGGGGGGGGGGGGGGGTGTTTGGGGGTGCTGCTCAGTTATCATTCTTCTCAGGCACTTCTTGGAGAAAGCCAAGAGTGAGAACGGGAGAGAGTACTATTTTTCACTTAATCTTCCTCCTGTCATTTCTCCCCCTCACCTGCAGACTGGCACAGCTGAAAGCAGACATTCGCCGTCTTTTATTCCAATCTGTTTAAACTGAGGGGAGTGGAACGCTGGCACCGGAGTTTAATCAGAGTCCAGCCCTTTTTTGGGCACCAGTAAGATGAAGGGCCCTGCCCGGCACAGTGCAGCAGTTTTTCTGAGGTGTGGAGGCCTGTTATCTATCAATCCCTGGATTCTATCTCCTCTTCTGTCTGCTTTGCCCTCTCTCTGAATGAGATAGCGGTTTGAGATGGCTTAATCGGGTTTTCCAGTCGTGCTGCTTGCCACCTCTGAAGAGAGCCTTTTGCGCTGTCGGGCTTCATCGGTCCGGGCCTGGAGGCAGGGGGCGTTATACTCACAGCAGGGATTCACATGATAATGGTGGGGCTGAGGGGGGGTGGGGTGAGGGAGGGATGCAAAGTGAGAGAGAGAGAGAGAGAGAGAGAGCAGGCAAGACGTGAAATGAGAGAGACATGGAGAGATCGAAAGAGAAAAAAGAGGGAGGAGTTAGAGGTTATAAAATGGACAGAGAAGGAGAGAAGAGACAGCAGGAAAGAGTGATGGAGGGAAAGATCTACGGGGTTAAACGGAGACAGATGGAAACAGGGTGAGCGAGGCAGAGGGAGAGAGAGAGAGAGCGGGAAAGGTAGCGGTGAGAGAGAGGAAAGAGTGATGGAGGGACAGATACAGAGAGAGGAGATAAAGGGAGAGAGAGGAGCAGAAAAGAGGTAAAAATGAGAATGCCAGATGAAGACAGAGAGAGCACGGGTGAGACAGAGTGGAGAGAAAATGAAGGAAGAGGGAGAGAAGAAAAAAGAAGGTGTGTGGGTGGGTGGGGGGGGGGGGGGGGGGATGAGAGATATGAATAAAGAGGGGTGGTTAACAGTGAGAGATGTACACAGGCATACCCTGGGGGGTTACCGGGGTGCAAACTTTGATTGAATCCACACCATGCATTTTAAAAGACCAGGCTAGAGCCAGTACCTGTGATCACTGAACACCAGGCAACAGCCCTGATAATAATGCTTTTCTGGCATACCCTTCTGATGCCTCCGTTGTACACCTTTTGATAGATAAACATCCACAGGCTGGAAATATTTTCTATTAAATGGTAATATAGACCTGATACATGCAATACCCATTTCCCTCTTTTGATGGGTAGAGAAAGCATTTAGGATTTATTATTATTCCTTGCTTTCTGTCCCTGCTGTACCCAATTTAATGGTGATAGAGGGGTGAGGGTCCGTGAAATGGGCGGAGCCCTCATGTGCTATTAATGACACTATTTGGTTGACATGGTATAGCAGCTCCACCCACAGTCGCGTTCAGGAAGCCTGACTCACACAACCATTCCACACCTTGCATTTTCATCGAATCGTATTTTTACATTATTCATAAACGTTTTTGCCTTGTTTTACATTTTTCAGTGGCTCTCATTAGGTCACAAAAGCTTGCAGGCAGGCTGAGATCTTCAGAACCTAAAGTGCACCATTCGGTGATACTGAATTTGAAACCAGAGGGTTGTGGACTCAAATCCCTCAAGCAAGACACTGCGGCTGTGTCCTTGAACAAGGTGCTTTGTCTCAGCTGAAATTCCATCTGTGGAAATGAATGAACGGTAAGCTGCCCCACTTGCAGGTGTCAGCTAAGCAGATTAATAATGGTTGTGTACTGTACTCTACTGTTCTCTGCCAGCCTGCCTCTTATCTCTGTGCATTTGATTTCTTTCTTAACAAATACAGACAGCAGCCTGCCTAACCGCCTTCATTTACACACTTCAACTTGTTTGTTCCTCTCTGTTAATGTGAACTTTTCTGTGAAAAGGGAGAGGTGCTGGGGTGATCTGCAAACTATTTTGGACACAAATGTTTCTGGACTCAAAAAGAACCGAAAGGAAAGTGATGAGGGAGGCGTTTTTTTGCCGTCTTGCAGAAACTCCGCCTGTGGCACGTCCGCGGTAGCTGATCGCATTTCTTGCACGTTATCCAAATGTTTCGGTGTCTTATCTCTATCCCATAGGCCAGCAGTGAGGATGAGACACCTAAAGCGGAGGGACACACTGTGTATTTCAACATCACAAAAAAGCTATCAGCAGAATGCACACTCAATCTATCATCGGCAGCTTAGCAGGCCCCAGTGCAAGGTGTCCTTAATGTTGGTGACTGGCTGGCAAGATGAGGTGTCTACAGGGTGTGTGTGTGTGTGTGTGTGTGTGTGTGTAAGTCTATGTTTTGTTTGTGAGTGTATATGCATGTGTTTGGATAGGCGTGTGTGTGTCTGTGTATAAGTATGTATATGTGTGTGTGTGTGTGTGTAGGTAAGTATGGTGTTTGTATGTGTGTAGGGTGGAGCTACAGGAACCTCCTGTTCCAATAGGTATTTTTCACTCTAGGATGCGAGATGAGTCTGGCAAACACGGGGCAATGATTCACATAGCTTCTTTAATAAAAATCTGGTTAAATATCACCTCAGACACTTCATCACAAATGACACAAGCACGAATATTCAAAGAGCATGGTGAAAGAGCATCCTTGGCATGCCATTTGAGGCGTTCCAAAGCAGCCTTTGAAAGAGCTGTGGATTTGTTATTGGAGAGTGGTGTGGATTCAGTGCAGACAGAGGTCCTCAGCGTTGCACAAGCAAGCTTATCTCACAAGTTCCTCCGAGCCCCACTGGGAGCTGAATATCAAAACGTGATTAGAGACTATAACATATTCATAAAAGTGCATACATGGATGCTAATTGACACCAGTCCCCATTAAAGTCTTCTCCTTGCCATCTCTGTTGTCTGCCAGTTGCTCCCCTGACAGTCAATCATTTCTGCTCATTTGCATATGGAATATAGACATTACATATTTCAAGAAGATCTGTTTGAAATCAAACTCTTCAAGGCCACACCACAACAGGAAGCAAATCCTTTGGTTTTGAAGGTGACATCAGATCAGAAAAATGTGCACTGAATGTGCCCTGAAAATATATCAAGCAAGGCCATCTGCAGAAAACAAAATGGCCACGTGATCCATCTGCACACAGCTTCCTTATGAGAAAATATGTCAAAATACACAGCACTAATGTAATTGTAAAATAAACATTACTGCATTTTCTATGGCAGATGCATAGAATAAGATTTGTGGGTGTGTGTGTGGGTTGCGGTGTAGGGTGAGCTGTGTCATACAGGACACTGCCCACCTCACCCCTCACCCTCACTTCTCCAGAGAGTCCACTCTTACAGAGTAGAATGGGAGAGGCAGCAGATGGCAAAGGTAGAAACCCAAGTTAACAGTGGCCAGTGCTGAAACAGAAACAACCAGACTGATGGTGAAAACACAATTAGCTGCAAGAGCTGTGAAGTGGGTAGCAATCCAGCATGTGAGGCACTCCAACACATGCTAAACCATTAAACACCGTAACACATGCTAAACCATCAAACACTCCAACGCATGCTAAACCATCAAACACTGCAACACATCACACACTGCAACACATGCTAAACCATCAAACACTGCAACACATGGTAAACCATCACACACAGCAACACATGCTAAACCATCAAACACTGCAACACATGGTAAACCATCACACACAGCAACACATGCTAAACCATCAAACACTGCAACACATGGTAAACCATCACACACAGCAACACATGCTAAACCATCAAACACTGCAACACATGGTAAACCATCACACACAGCAACACATGCTAAACCATCAAGCACTGCAACACATCACACACAGCAACACATGCTAAACCATCAAACACCGCAACACATGCTAAACCATAACACACTGCAACACATCATAAACTGCAACACATGCTAAACCATCACAGGCTGCTCATGTCAGCTGTCAGCCAATCAGGACAGCTACCGTGGGGGAGGTCAGACCATCACCACATGGCCACTGCAACTGGTATCCTCAGGGGACTCCCTCCCACCCTTGTCACAGGCATTAGAAAGATCACAAATGTAAATTCTGAGATGGCCAGCAGAACTTCTGTTACACGGCAGGATGCAGGCGTAACCGTGGCAACTGGAGCAGAACACCCCAGCTAAGGTCTCCTTCATTTCATATACATTAAAAAACATGACATCATCATTCTCATTCTCAAGATCACCTCCGTCACAAATAAATTAACAATACGTGTTGGAGATTCTGTTCATTCCGATTTTTTTTTAATTTCAGGTAAATCAAGTGTGATTAAAGAACTGACAATAAGCATACTCCATCAAGGTGGCATAGGATTATATTTCAAATATCAAGACCAGGAGAGAAATGCCATAGACTGAGGAAGAGTAATACATATTTGATGACATCGCAATGTGTCCTGAAACTGGTGTTCACACACTGCAAAACTCTCTAAAGATGAAACGCTCACCGTGCTGAATATTTTAGGCTGGAGCCAGGCTATGGTTTGTGATGAACCCCTGCTGTAGCGTCTATGAATCGTTTTAGACAAAATCAATTCATTCTGATCCGAATCATATAATGACCGGAAAATTGCTTCAGGTCAGTTGTCATAAAGGTAAGGTGTCAGTTGGCATCAATCAGACATGCAGATTAAATTCAGAATTTGAATTAGTGAGGGTGAATCAGTGACAGTGGTTCTCTCTGAGGTCACTAGGGTAATGCGGTCACTTTCGGCCAGGAGGGGACAACACCTGTCCCAGAGTACCAAAGATGTTTCTTTTTTTGCACCGTTCAAACTCGTAATTACACAGCTGGATGGCTTAATATGCTCCCGCCATTCAGATTCGCCCAGATTCATTTGGAGGGCTAACTGATCCGATCAAAGAATTAAGAGCTCAGAAAGAAACCCTGAAAGCTTCCGGTCCTCCTGCTGCTGGTGTAGGGGGTGCAAGTTATCTCAGGTGATTGAGCTGAGGAGGATTACACTGAAGACTGCAGAAAACGGCACAATGACAAGTCTGCGCAACACGGTCAGGTTCCCCATTTCCACTGCACACTCATGTGAGTAAATTTAATTTCCCTTCAACTAAAAAAAAGCACTTGACATTTCCTGTTCTGTCCTCAGCAGGCTTTCACTCTGACCTTTTTTTTTTCGTCCAATGGTCACGCGCAATTTGGATCGGACCACGGAAAAATAACTACACGAAAATGTCAAGCAGGTGCATTAATAATGGAAAATTATATTTTACACACTGGCAGGAACTTATGAAAATGTACCTCATCAGGATGAGTCACAGTGTGGACCTAACAGAGGGAGAGTTCCAGGAGGAAGTACTCGGATGATATTTGCTTCAGTAAAATGAATCAGTCAATGTCCAGAAAACTGCCCTAATTAACATTTGTTAAACTGCATACATGGTACAACAGTGGGATTGTTACCCTAAGATCTAGAATGTTTCCATTCACAAAAGAAACATACATATTCTATATGTACATATGCATGATGTGTGATGTGTTTCTTTCATTTCAGTGATTGAATCTAGGTCTTTTATTACCCCACCTCCACTACAGTTAACCTCACATGTTTATACAGTATGTAGCCCCAAAAGGCTCTGTTACTTGCACTTAGATCACTCGTTCCTTTTATAGCATTACTTCATGGGTATAACACTTCAATCCCTCTCCAAAAAAGACAGAATAACTATTAAACAAGGGTGAACTGAAAGTCTTCATTGCAACTGAAAAAGCAGCAAATTGGAAGATACAACTGCAGACAAGTATAGCACTGCTGCAGACAGTGTTCTTCTCAAGTCTCTTTGCTCAACAATAGTAGAAAATTTTTGAAAAAATAAAGTTTGAAAGCTCAGAAGCTTGTTCTGTATCCCACACTCAACAAGGTAAACAGGTGAAGAGAGAAATTTTTACAAGGTGCATAGCTGCAAAGAGGTACTATTAACTGCCATCTGGTCCTTTGCAAGTTTACATTGCAGTGTTCTTCTCAAGTCTCCACACTTTGCTCAACAATAGTAGAAACATTTTTGAAAAAATAAAGTTCGAAAGCTCAGAAGCTTGTTCTGTATCACACACTCAAGAAGGTAAACAGGTGAAGAGAGATTTTTTTAACAAGGTGCATAGCTGCAAAGAGGTACTATTAACTGCCATCTGGTCCTTTGCAGGTTTACATCACTTGTTCTATTCTGTTCTGTTTTTTGCTTTTTTCCCCAAATCGTGTGTGTGCTCGCACAGTTCAACTTCTCAGTATGTATTGTTCTTCGAGAAGAAATTCCATTCTTGCTCTAGACTGCACTAAACTGCATTGCATTCTTGGCTTTGAAAATAAATTGAACTAAGTCAGTTTATTGATGCCAGAAATAAATGTAAAATATACAAAATGGTAAACAATGTTCTTAATTAAATTTGTTGGTTAAAGCCAAGGAAAAGGCAAACTGCGATTTGACTGAATGGAGTGCCTCAGACCAAAAACAGAGACATTCGCAAAGATGATAGCAATAGAATTCACTCATTGTGCCATAAAATTGAAAATAACATGACAGAAACCTTTTGTGTTTTCATGACCTTTGGAACAAAGACATTTGCCATTTCAGATTTGCTGACTTTTTTTTTGCTCAGTATTGACTGTCACATCAGGCTTATAACCTCCTCTGTGAAAATCTGCAAATTTGTGATTTTAAATGGATTCCCAAATATTTTCTGCACTGAGAGTTATTGCAATCAGTCACACAACAGCAATCACTGGAGTTCAGCTGCCTTCCTAAACCCTGTCCGAAGTCATCCTGACATTTTGGGGCATTATAACTATATTCCACTCATATTTCATTGAAAAACAAGAATAACAAGGCTACAATTTCAATATACATCAACTGTATTTCACTACAAGGCTCTGAGGCTGAAGATGTCTGGTCTTGGAAGTCTCGCAAGCAGTATTGAAGGCCCAGTGTTGATGCTTTACTTTTAATGTGATAGTTCACACTGCTTCAATGACATTCATGTAGCTGAATTCCTAAATGATTTAATGTCAGAGCTACAGCTGATAGACATGCCAACCAGAGTGGTGTAATTTTGTGCCAGTGGGTTTTTCTGAATTTTTTTTTTTTTTTTTTTTTGACCTGATAAATTGAGCAGAGACAAGCATTTGCAGGTTTTGATTAAAATTTTGTTGTTTGCTTCCCGTTACTTTTCCCCCTTCATTTATAATAAATAACAAACAAACCAACGTGCTTGATTAGCTTAACTCCTGTCAATCGATTGTAGAGAGTGCGTCGTACTTCAGACAGAATGAGTTTATTTTCGTCATAGTACATTCGACATCCATATTGGACTGCTGTATTTAAAAAAATGAACAGCAGATTTAAAACATATGCTTTTCTAAGATTGAACATGTTATGCTTAACCACATTTAAAGGACCGATCTGGGAAAATGTGTTTTTACAATAAAAGTATTCTGAATAATCGAATCTGCGAATGCGATCGCTGTTGTACCATTTACCTAATCGGCCATGTTGACCGTGTGAACGTCTGAATTTGGTAGCAGTAAAACATGTTTGTTGTACAACTTTATTCGTTTTCTCCTTGTAAATGAGAGAGGGAGAAAACCGTTCGTAATCCTTATCTTGCTCTGAAAAGTTAGGTGTATTTTTGCGTCCGCTTTGGGATGTATCGACGCGGCGGAGGCAAGAAGGAGCACGGCAGAACGGCGAAGGAGGAGGGCGACGGCGGTAAATACAGCGAGCTCCTGGTTTTCGGCTACGCCTGCAAGCTGTTCCGGGACGATGAGCGGGCGCTCTACCACGAACAGGGAAAACACCTTATCCCATGGATGGGGGACAAGAACATCACGATCGATAGGTCGGTTAAACAAACCCAAAGGGGAAACGTTACCTAACCAACTTTGTCTTCCGAAGGGACCCCCCCTTGGATTTTTCTTTTAACAGAAGGCGTTCTATAAATGTCAAAATGTGTTTATGTGAAACACAAACAGAAAAAAGAAAACGTTGGCCAAGCGTTTAGTAACAGTGTCTCGCATTGGGCTTTTAACTGAGCCGAAGATGCGCTGCAGTATATCCAGGACTAGTTTGCTAGCTAGCTAACGTCAGCGTCAGTTCAAGATGCAGCGTCCCTTTCTCAGTTCTGCGCAGTGTCATGCTATCTAGCGGGGCTCTGCGGGTGCAAGCCTAGCTACTGTATTGCGGTTAAAATCACAGTTAAATAGGGGTGCTTTGAATTTTAAAAGAAGCCCCAAAATTTCGCATCGGCTGTTGCCACGCACAGCTCTGAGAAGCCCTGCATCTTGACACGCTAGAAGAATTTGCTCGGGTAACGTCAACAATTTGGCCTAAAGGCTTTGGCTTGATTCTTGCGCAGATGACCCGCACCCGGTTTAGTTTGCGTCCTTCGGGCAGCTAGATCTGTGCGCTGTGGGTAGGTAGCTGAACGGCCAGCTGCTCCACTATGTAGGCACATGTGAATTATGAAATATAAACAGGTGGATGTGCGGCCTTGCACCCCCACCCCCGCCCACTTTTCATCCGGGGAAGGCGCAACAGCTGCTGATGGTGCGTCTCGCTTGTAACCCACAGTAATATTTTGGGTTTTTGTTGATACGTGACCCAGAGCAAATTCCACCAGAGCGATCAATTGTAAATCGAAATTGTAAATTAAGATGGTTCATTTCCATCGCCGTTTGGTTACAATACTACTGTTCATGCATTTTTTCCCCTCCTCAAATACCTCAAGGTTTTATTCTGTTTCATTTCCTAATGAGTCCTCCTTACAGGCTCTGGAGCATTGTTGGCAGTCTTTTTAGAATGGCATGTGGAAAAAACAAAGCTTCCTCGGGACTGAACCAAATAAAAGCGACCTTAAATCGTAACCCCATTGTGCGTCATTTCCTTCAAAGACGGGCGGAATTAAAAGATGAACGCTGTATTTGTTGGCTCTTGGAGGTGCAGTGAGCCATCTTAATCCGCATGCTCCTGTTTTCCTGTTTCCAATGTGTATGTATGTCTCTCTATCACATAATCCAGACCTTATTTCCTCAGCAAATAAGGCAAGGGGTACTGCCTGGCCCCGATTGCCACTCCCCAGCGTCCACTTCTCTCTTTTGCCGAAGACCTCTGGAACTGAGAGGTGGAATAACGGAGGAAAACGCAGGAAAATTTCGTCCGTTTGGTTCTTACGGATAGGTATTTATGTGCTCGGGCTTGTGTGGATGTATTTTTTTTTACTTGTAGAAGGAATGATATCAGTTGTCTCAACTGTAACAGGGCAAAAAAAAGTTGGAATGGTTGATTGAACCATGTAAGGTAAGAGGAGAGTTTTTTTCATGCAGGGTTGTTCCTTAAAGACACTGAAGAGAAAGAGATTTTTTGTTAGTTTTAAAAGCAGACACAGCTGTAAACCCTCATATTTACAGATTGTTGTACTGTAAACGTCTGGAGTTCTCCATTAAAGCTTTCTGTCTTGCGCTTCCCAGGGATTTCTCTGTCTGTTCCAATATTGTACTTCCTTTTGAGTGCCACTTGTAAATTGAAGTAGCGTTTTTCCTTTTTTTTTTTTTTTGGTAAATAAAACAGAAAACCCCCCCCTCTTGTTTTTTGAAGGTTGCCAGTGAGGGTAAGTATGTGCTGTGTGGACCCCTCCCGGTTGGCTTCCCTTCCTCTCTAATCCCCCGCTTCATCTTGCAGGTACGATGGGCGCGGTCATTTGCATGACCTGTCGGAGTACGACGCCGGGTCCTGGAACCGCGCCTACCAGCTGTCCGAGGAGGAGGCCCGGATCGAGGCGTTGTGCGACGAGGAGAGGTACCTGGCCCTCCACACTGACCTGCTGGAGGAGGAGGCCAGGCAAGGTACGGCACGCCAGACACTTACCATGCCACAGACCCGGGTGCCTCACTCATTCATGTGCAGGGAGCCCCCCTCCCCCCCCAGGCAGGAGGTCATTAGGAGGATTCCAGACAGCCTTCCCAAAATGGTCACTTTGCATTTTGTATAGGGGTGTAGGGATACTGTGGTTGATCATACTGAGTTGATCATTTGAATCAGCTGTGTTGGAGCAGGGAGAGATCTAAAACATGCAGGACAAGTGGTCCTCCAGGAGAGGGTTTGGGAAATGCTGATCTAGAGAATCTAGAGAAAGATTATAGCCCCTGTGTGCACAGATTACCGTTCTCATGACACATGAAGAATTTCCACACTCCAAACCAAACTGCATCTGTCGCCAGTGTCTCCGTCCACTTCCCTTCACTGCATGGTCTTTTTCTCTGCTCCTTCTCTTAAGTGGTTCACCTTTTTCTGTTTACCTGAAAAGGGAGGCCCAAGCTGCGTGGTGATGACAGCAGCACAGGCCAGATGAGAGAAGCGGAAAGAAAGACTAAATGTGGGCGTGTGATCAGTCTGTTACCCCGATCCTAACAGAGCCAACCCCAGTGCCTTTCAGAGCGTTTCATATCTGCTGCCCCATGGCTCCGGTGAAAGTGCGCGTGTGTGCGCGTGTGTGCGCGCGTGTGTGCGCGCGTGTGTGTGTGTGTGTGTTTGCCGTAGCTGTTGTAAGGAGTGGTAACCCCCCCCCCCGGCTCCTGTGTCTGTAGAGGAAGAATACAAGCGTCTGAGCGAGGCCCTGGCGGACGAGGGCACCTACAACGCCGTGGGCTACCGCTACAGCGCCGACTACTACGACCCCTCCCAGCCCACCGAGGAGGAGGACGCCTCCAAGGACACGGGTGAGTGACCCTGCAGGCGGGCGGGGCTGGAGGGCAGCGCCGCATCCTCGGGGAGAGCGGGGGATGCGGAGATGAGAGAGGGAGACTGGAACACATTTTACCCAGCATGCACCTGCAGTACACATGCACAGCAAATGGCCTTTTGAGTACTGCGTTTGCTCAGCGTGTACCTAGAGTGCACATGGCCATGTACAATAAACAGCCTTTTGAGTAGTGTAGTAGTAGCAGAAAGGCGTGTGTTCACGCTTCCGTTTTTACAATTTTCATGCTTGTAAGGATGGGGAGGGTGACCTGTAGTGGGGTGTTCTAATGTTTATTTAGTTATTATTTTTGACGCTAATTAAAATGAAAATACACTAGTTTTAATTGTCTCCAGTGTTATTTCCATTTGATGGGATTTTTTTTGCGGGGCTTGGTTCATGTGGCCCTCGTGTGTAGCTTCTTGTCGTTGTCCATGTTGTGATGGAGGAGGCGTTCCTGTCACTTGCGTACGCCTGCATCCTGTAATCACACACGCAGCTGGTCAGGTTAGATGCTAAAGGTCCAAACAGCGAAACGGCTGGAGAGCTTTGCAGTTGCTGTCAGGCAGCTTTTAAACATGATTTTAATGATACCATTTTCTGACGGGAAGAGAAATTGCACAGTAGATAGGCAATTTGGGCTGTCGCAAAATGTACACAGGAGGATTAGAGGAAACTAATATGCCATTCTCAGATGTGTGTGAGGCAGCTTTCTCTCTGATCATCCTGTAAAGTTCAGACGAGGTCAAACATTTCCAATTTCATGTCTTTGCACCCTGTTGGTCAGTTTCTTTGACTACACCATTTCAGTGCACTGCTTTAGCATCACGTAAATTAGGCTGTATCCGATGCAGTTTCATGTAATTTTATATCTTGCTTCATTTGTTACTGAAATGTGAATTTAGTTTTTTTTTTTTTTTTTATGTTTTGCTGTTTTAATTTACCATGATGTGAAATAGAGGTTGGGATGGGGGGTGGTGACCTTGAATGGATTAAATACAGTCAGTTTTATGATACAGTCCCCCCCCGAGCCAAACAGTCTACCATTTTATGCCGTGTTGCGCCTCTGTGGTCATTCTGCTTCAGGGTTTTAGCATCATGTTACTGTGCAGCTGCCTGCCTGGAAGTGGGTCGTTTGTTGACAGATTTGCCAGACAGGCCTATCCGTCAGTGTGGTGGGGGCCCTGGCAGAACCCGGGGGTCCCGGTGTGTACCGCCCCCCGGCCCACGCAGCCGCTCCTCGGAGCTGCAGTGCTGAGGGCGAGCCAGAACTGGCGAGCGGGGAGTCGTTCGTGCTCCTGCAGGCTTAAATAATAAATACCAAAATATGGGGGTGGGGGGGGGGGTGCGGGAGTTGGGGGGGGGGGGGGGGGGGGGGATTGTGTTCTTTTTAAAGGGTGTTGTCATGGGTCACGGTCCGTTCACCTCAGCATAATCCCTGTTGAAACTGCAGTTGGCCAGTGAAGGCGCTCTTAGGTCATTATATCGTCCTATGATTGCGACGGTGGATCAAGTACCTGCGTCACAGTACCTGTGTCAAAGGCACCGTGTGTGGTCTTTTAATGTCACGTCCAGGTGACCTGTCCCACTGGGTTCATGCACAGAGGGGCTTTTGTAAGTGTAGAGAGGTCCTGGGGCCCTGTCACCTCATGGAGAGTTTTGGGTAACTGAAGCTGAAGTGTAAAGTGGCTCCAGCTGTCCAGGTGGATTGGACATTGTAGGGGAGGGGAGGGATTGATTCTGTCCCGTATTCCCTGTGTCTCATTCAGCAGAGGGTGGTGCTGGGTACGGAGGTGGTTCTGTCTCTAATGGCCTGCGGGGGGATGGTGGGAGAGGGAAAGATCATGTCGTTGATGTGCGTTTGGGGCGTTCTGTTCTTCATCCTCAGAGGAAGAGCCCGAGCCCCAGGAAAGCGAGGAGCCCTTCGTAGCCCCCCCTGGCCTGGTCGTACCCCCTGATGTGGAGCTGGTGAGTTCAGCAGCACCCATCCAATTTCTCTCATTCATCTCACTCCTCCCTCATCAGCTGGGAGCCAACGCATGCTTCCTCCTTTGATGTCATATCCTGTTTCAGTCAGCAACCAGGATGTGCACATTGTCCTTGTGCTGCTTATCCTGTTTCAGCTAGCAGCCAGGAGCTAGGATGTGGATGTTCTCCTTTGATGTCATATCCTCTGTCTTATCAGCAACTTTATTGACTGATGACTTAATTTTTATTTGCCTTCTGCAGCCTGTAGATGATGTACAAGGACCATATCTGTTACTGACTTCAAATTTGAGTCTAGGACTTAAATATGAGTATATGGACATGGCCATCATCAGAGATATTCTGCTCAGTAGAGATAGGCGACTTCCACTCTACTTCTACCTTCAGTTTCATGGAACAGTGTCAGAGGAAATCTGGAGCTGTCCTGTTACAAATGCTAAAAAGACTAATCTGTCTTGTTTCTGTAGGTTGCTTCAGCAATACGAATGTGAGCCTTGTAGGGTTGTTAGACCTATTCTTTTCTGTCCTAACTCAGTTTGGTTATTTGTCCAGTCGTAATTGTAAATCAGAACTACTTTGCAGTTGACCCCTCTAGTCATTAAAAGTTTAATTATTAATTATAAAAGTGAGTCATGAGTAGTCTGTCTGAAACATAAGAAATATCTCTCTGTTTTTTTCCATTAAATTTCTAAGGCTTTTGCTTTGCTCATCTCTCTACTTTACTCAGTTTTGTGTAAATTACCCGGCATGCTTCACTGCATCTACTTCAGACAGCTCGAGTGAGCTTCATCCTGTGTCAGGGACATCAGTGTGTGACTGTCCTAGCCTCCCTCAGCTCTCCTGAATAGCACCATCAGTTTTTTGACTGGCTGTTTTGTCCCTCCCGCATGACACCGTCCCCTAACGGCTAGCCCCGGAAAACGCCCGACCTTCACTCACGTCTTTTAGCTCCTCACCACTTTACCGTTCCCGATCCCAGCCTCCCCGGGACTCGCCGAACCCGCGCCCCTGCAGGGATCCGGCCCGCTGATGTTTAAACCTGCTCTTTGATCTCATCTGCAGGTCTCGTAATGGGCTTTGGGTAATAACCCAAGCAGCTGCCGAGCTGACACACCCAATCAGCTGCTGATGTTCTTTGGGGTTCTGTGATGAATTATGAAAATGTTTTTTCACTCTTTTTTTCTTTTTACTGAGAAGGCAGAGTGTTAACGCAGGCTGAAGCAGGACTGGGAGGGATGGAAGTGGCGTGCTTGTACATTAGGACTTGCAGAAATGGCATAATTAATCGTGTTAATACTCAGGCGGCTGCAGCTAAAGGTTCAGCAGGTGGCCTTAAAGGCTTATGAATGCCATTAATTACAGCCTGTTTAACATCACGCTACTTGCTGCACGCCTGAAGCATTGGTGGTGCTCTTATTTATTGTTCAGTATTCCCTGTTGATAAATATTAACAATAATGCTGCTTTTCAGGATTGATGTTAGTATTTTAAGCCTTCACCATACAAAGAACAAGTCTGCCACAGCCCATACAGGATGTGAAGTATGAAGAGAATGAATTTTATGAAGAAAAATGTCGACTCTTACTTGTAACCTTTAGTACATTACTTGTATCACATGACATTACAGTACATTCAGTTAGCGGACACTGTTATCCAGAGCGACTTACAGCACAAAAGAACAGAAGTGTGTTCATTCAGGTTGAATGAGCAACAGTGTCAGACCAGGCTAACAACACTCCCAGACCAGTGAGAGGGAAAATAACACTTTTCAAGTGTTAACTTGTGCAACTTGACTAGGCACCCTAGAAACTAAGAGAGAGAGAGAGAGCCAAGCGCACATTAAACTGCCATATATTACAGTCACTAGATTACAGACTCCATTGCCATACTATTTGTAGAATAAACATAAACAACAACTTATGCAAGTAATGTATTATGTTTTGTATGTTATAGTGGAGATAAAACTACTTGCTGGTCTGGGATTTCCATAACGTGTTGCTACATTAGCTGCTTCTTTAGCGATTGGCGTGTCGGGGTAGGGGAAGCTAAGCCGCAGCTGCATGTGGTTCCCCTTTAACCGTCCGGGTTTGTCTTCCCGTCTCCGACAGCCGGCCACTGTCAAGATGCACGCCATCATCGAGCGCACGGCCAACTTCGTGTGCAAGCAGGGGGCGCAGTTCGAGATCGTGCTGAAGGCCAAGCAGTCGAGGAACTCCCAGTTCGACTTCCTGCGCTTCGACCACTACCTGAACCCCTACTACAAGCACGTGCTGCGGGCCATGAAGGAGGGCCGGTACACACCCGTGTCAGAGGCCAAACAGGAGACCCAGGAAGGTGACTATATTTGGCATTAGATTCAAGCAAGAGACCCAGGAAGGTGACTATATTTGGCAATAGATTCAAGCAAGAGACCCAAGAAGGTGACTATATTTGGCAGTAGATTCAAATCGGAGACCCAAGAGGGTGACTATATTTGGCAGTAGATTCAAATAGGAGACCCAGGAAGGTGACAATGTTTGGCAGTAGATTCAAATAGGAGACCCAGGAAGGTGACAATGTTTGGCAGTAGATTCAAACAGGAGATCCAGGAAGGTGACTAAGTCTGGCTGTAGATGCAGCATCACCTGATTGGTCAAAAAGCTCTGCTTGATTTGTTTAAAGAAGGTCTCCGGTCATGAGTGCCTGGTGATGTGGAATCATACAAGTGTCAGTCACAAACACACAGCATATGTTTGAGATGATTTTCTTACAGTCATGTTCGATGCAGCCACTGGGGACTTGTCCATCCTTGAGTGATGCTTTTATTGAGTGGAAGGAACGCTTCTGGTTCGTCGTATTTCTAAAGCACTTTTTCTCTGCACTTAGCAAATGAAACCTCGGATGTAAAGAGGCAAGCAAATAGTAAAATATTCCCCTTGATTTGTTCAGTGATGTCGTGGGACTTTTGAGTACCAGCCAAATTAGAGAGGGAGAGTGATCCAGCCAAGTTTTAGTTCTGTCATTACAGTTAAGAAAGCTTGAAGAGAAAATGGCCCGCGTCTGAACGTTCTTTTTGGGGGGTCCTTCTCTGTGTCGGCAGAATCTCAGTCGGACGATTCGGACGATGACAACAGCGATGGGAACTACCTCCACCCCAGCCTGTTTGCCACCAAGAAGAGCTCCCGTCTGGAGGAGATCATGAAGGTACAGCCCCGTACCCCTGCTGGCATTTATCCACTTCTCATGCAGAATCGTTTGAAAAACATTGGCCCGAGGTTTGCCGTAATTCCTCTGCTTTCAGCATGAAGTTGTGTTTTTAGCATGGGAGTGAGTAAGTGGGTTTTTTGTTGTTGTTTTTAAACCGTTTGACAGGCGGAAATGTTCAAACGCAGCGCACTGTTAAATGGATAACATGTTCCTGTAGTTATGCTTCCTGGCATAATTAGGCCTTACACTAAAGCAGTCGACTTCGAAATGTTTTTTTTCCCCCCTTCTTTTGTTCTGGCTAAAGATAAACTTCAGTCAAGTTTCAGAGTGTTTTATAAGGGGCAGGGGTTGCATCCTGTCAGTTTGCGTCAGCAGTGTTTAAAAGGCTGGGAAAAGAAATCTGCTTAAATACTCGTCGTTCACATAGGCTGATAGGCTGAGATTGTTCCAGTGGAGAACACAGACATTGCCCAGACAGCTGCAAGGTTGATGGCCCATCTGGTTGTAAATTCAGGCGGCAGTGTGGTGTAGTGGTAAAGAGCTTGTAACCAAAACGTACTTAACCCAAATTTTCACAGTATATATCCAGCTGTGTAAATGGATCACATGTACAAAACTAACCTGTGTAAGTCGCTCTGGTTACAAGCGTCTCCTAAATGACAATAATGCAGCGTAATGTAAATTGGAGCCTGGAGGCTGACCAGCTCCGCTGCAGCCCGTAGTACGAGACACTCGCTCTGCGCCGCGCTGTAAAACTAACAGTAAAGAAATGTCCCACTTTGTGTTGCAGCCTCTGCAGGTCATGGACCCGGATCACCCGCTCGCGGCGCTGGTCCGGAAAGCCCGGCAGGACAAAAACGGAGCGGCTGCCGTGGCGACCGAACAGGCGGAAGGGGGCGGGGAGGTGGCCTCGGCCACGCCCACGCCCGCGGCGCCGGATTACGCCGCTGACCGTGAGTACTGCTCCTCACTCTCATAGGGAACGCCCGGAAACTGCATTCTTCTCCCGTTCGGTGCAAAAGCAACGAGAAGGGCAACAAGACTGGTCCCAGGATGTCAAGAACATAATACAAGCCTGTGCTTACACCTTCAAATAAAGGAGGCTTGTTGGGGTGTTATTTAGGTTTTCAGGTTTTAAGCATTTCAAGATTATTGAGGCTATTTCAAATAATGTTCTGTCAGCCATAGGTGGTAGCCAGTCAGAAGTAAATTTAACACTGACAAGGGAAGAATTTATTTCACGTGTGGATTCATGTAATTAAGGAAAGGAATGCATGGAGTATCTTACCTGGAATATAGTGAAAGTAGAGAAGCCTAGGGAGTTCATGATTATGCTCAACACAGTGCTGTGTACACCATAGAAATAGAGGAGATGTAGATAAATGATCTGATCTGTAGATAAATGGCCTGTTCTCGATTAACAAACTCTTACATAGGAGAAACATATCAACCAGTTCTACACATATGAATGATTTTGTCAGTTGAAAATGCTCTGTTGCACTTTCTGATTTTGTGAACAACATCTTGGGCGCATGTGGTAAATTCATGGAGTAGCAAGGCATTGTGCTCCAATTACTGCTTAGTTTACTTACATCTTACATAGATGCTTAGTTATCAATACTTGTCATTGCCATAAACTCCTGTTTGACTAAATGACAGCAGTTACTGTATACAGTTGGATTGTGGCTTCACTGTATCTTTGTGAGGTCACTATGGAACAGTCTAGAGACTGTAATGCCCCTGTGGAGTGGCAGTATGATCCCAATCTGTGCTGCTCTGTGGGGTCGCCATAGAACAGTCTGAGACAGCTGTGACCTTGAACAGAGATGCACTATGACTTCACTCTGTGCCTCTTTGTGAGGTCATCATGGAGCATTCAGCGTCAGTGGTGGCCCTGTGTGCAGTTGCGTTATGATGTCACTGTGCCTCTTTGTGAGGTCACCAAGGAACATTCAGCGTCAGTGGTGGCCCTGTGCAGTTGCATTATGATGTCACTGTGCCTTTTTATGAGGTCACCAAGGAACGTTCAGTATCAGTGGTGGCCCTGTGAACTGTTGCATTATGACCTCTCTCTCTCTGTGCCTCTCTGTGAGGTCACTTCAGAATAGTCAGCAAAGCGATGTAAAGAAATTACCAGGTCCATTCTGACAGCGCTGGGATTGAAGACTGATTAATGGTATCCAGGAATGTGGCAGGGTGCTGGAGAGGGGAATGGATGAGATAATTAACTTGATCAAGAGCTGGGGTTCCTGCCATAGGGAGAACTGGAAGAACGCCCATGGTCTAAAACATTATAACTCGTTTGCACTTGGGGCCTTTTGTACTTTTCTATATCAAATTATTTTATCTATGAAGAGGATGAAAAAACTTTGAATTTCATATCATGTACATTTTGTTCTCTCTTAACCATGCTTGCAGAGTTGCATTCAGTCAGTATAGTACTGATTCTGTGTTCACATCAGTTATTTTCCTTTTTATATTTGGTATGCCTTTATAAGAGTGATTCTGTATTTTAGCACTTTGCTGTCTGAAAACTAGTTTGTATGTGTATTTTAGCACTTTCTCTCCACAGCCTGTGTGTTTTAGCACTTTGCTGTTTGAACCGGAATCTCTCTCTTGTGGCGTCAGGTGAAGATGTTTTGCTGGAGGCTCTGAGGTTTCTGCCCACCCTCAATCAGTGCGGCGATGTTGCAGACCTTGTTAAGTGCTGTGCCTCCCCCTTGGTAGCGGAGAGGTGATTGTTTTGGTGTTGGGTTGGCTCTCTGATGGGTTTCACTGTAAAGGGAGGCGCATCACACAGCGGAGAGGGGCTAAGCAGTTTTCGGAAAGAACGGAAGTTGTGCTCGTCACTTTCAGGAAGCGTGACTGGCTCGTTCCGTTTCTGCCTCCCTCTCCTGCCATTCAGAGCGCTGTGTGTGTGTGTGTGTGTGTGTGTGTGTGCGCACCCAGCACCCCCACACAGACCAACACCCCAAAAACACTCCAGTCTCCCACCTGTAAAAAACCCGCAAACCAAATCCACACAGGTGTGGCGCTCACTGCAGAGCTGTAAGCGTGGGCCAGTAGTGGGAGAGGGAGGTCCCATCTCAGCTACCCTTGGAGACCTTTAGCTTTCATTTGGGTGCTTTGTTTTGCAGGAGGGTTCTGTGTCTCAGCTCAAAAGGATTGCTCAGCCAGAATGTAATTTTCATTAGTGCAGCTCAGAGAGCTCTGTCAGTGTCCTGCTCTTAACTTAAAGAGCTCCGTTAGATTCCTGTTCTTAACTTAAAGAGCACTTTCAGGGTCTTGTTCTGAACATAAACGGCTCAGTTTGGATCTTATTCTGAACTTAAACAGCTCCATGAGTGTCCTCTCTGAGGGAGTAACAAGAGTTTTGGTCTCAATCTCAGTCTCTGCATAGGGATGAATTTTTTATGCTTTGGCTGAAGGCAAAAAATAATAATTTTAAGTAGGATTTTGCTCTGGTAAAGCTAACCTATTTTCACGGAGTGTTTGTGTTCTAGCAAAACCTTCAGCAGTCTGCTTTAAGGGTGGCAGACGTCTCTTGTGTGCCACACATCAGTGGTGTAATGTGTGCAAAGATTTCGCACTTCATTAAATAAAAAGTTTTGTATCTCTGTTTGGAATCAGTTCCATTCCAGGACGCAGTTCTGGGCCCACGAGACAGAGAGGGAACAATGCAGTCTATCCACAAGGGCTGCGATTTAATAAATAGATACGTCTCTCAGTCCTTTTATTCCCCCAAAGGTCTGAACTAAAGGTACTGGGATGAAGGTGTTACCAATTATAGCTTTGTGTACCAGCACATCCTTTGGGGGAAAATAAGCAGCCAGCGAGCGTGACAAATCGGGGGAATAGATTCCTGGATGTGGAGGGAACGTAAGGCTGCTACCACTCTGGCAGCTCCACACTGTGTTGAAGGATCTGAGCCTATGACCAGAAGGTTGTTGGTTTTATTCCTCAGGCACACCACACCCATTTTTCTCCCCTTGAGCAAGGTGCTGTACTTGAATTGCTATGTTAAGTATCTAGCTGTTTGAATAGAGAATATGCTTAGGTCAAGTTTGAATGCAGTTGGAAATATTACATTTGCATTGAGCAGTCTTCATACTGCCTCTGGCTGATTTAAAATAAAAACATACAAAAAAAGAACCAGCCCGCACTTAAACACACAATGAATATCTGAAAGTAGCCATAGGAGCGGCTATACTTTATTGGTGTTTTATGGCCATGGTTTATTGCCATTTATTATTCACTGTTTGCACACTTGACGATGGAGAGAACTGGATGATTTGATCCTGCATGGTATCAGCTGTTGAGAACAAGCAAATGCATAGTTCTGTACATTATGTCACATTATTGTCATTTAGCAGGCACTCTTATCCAGAGTGACTTACACAGGTTACATTTATACAGCTGGATATTTACTGAGGCAACTGTGGGTTAAGTACCTTCCTTAAGGGCACAGCAGCAGTTCCCCAGTGGGGAATCGAACCGGCAACCCTTAGGTTATGAGCCCTGCTCCACACCACTGTGTGTTTCACCTTCTGTGAGCCCGTTTACCTGGTGTGTTTCTCTGTGTACTGCAGACGGCTGCCGTGAGATTTGCTTTCACATACTCACTGACTGGCTTTCTCTTGCTGGAGGCTCCACTTAGACACGCAAGCTAAATGGCAGTGGCACTGATTTGTGCCGTTGGAAAGCGCACCCAGGTTGCCAGTAATAATATTTTGTCCGTTCTCACCCGGAACCTGTCTGGTTGTCACCGCGGTGCTTAATCACTTGCTGAGTTAAACAGCGTTTGGCTGCTGTTAGACCCTGGAGTTATACCTAAAGGAGATATCTGATATTTGCTGCTGATCTGCTGGCATGGTGTGAGTGTCTGTGTGTGTGTCTGTGTGTGTGTCTGTGTCTGTCTGTGTGTGTGTGTGTGTGTGTGTGTGTGTGTGTGTGTGTGTGTGTGTGTGTCTGTCTATGTGTGTGTGTGTGTGTCTGTGTGTGTGTGTGTGTGTGTGTGTGTGTGTGTGTGTGTGTGTTAGGGATGTAACGGTACAGTGGGCCCATGGTTCGGTATGTATCGCGGTTTTTGGGTCAAGGTAACGGTACGGTTTCGGTATCTTTATATTTAAGACAAAAATAAAAACACACCCTTTAAACAATGAACTCTTTATTTAGCCTATAGACAAATAAAACTTTCCATTCAGAAAAATGGCAGCATGACTGACTAGTAGGGCTGCTCGATTATGGCAAAAATAATAATCACAATTATTTTGGTCAATATTGAGATCACGACTATTTAACTCATTGACTTTGGAAACATCATGCATGCATGCAATTTATGTTTATGCTATGCAAGCGCGACTGTTACGTTACATGGTTTGTTATGTCTTCATTAGCGTTATTAAGCTTCTCATTGTTTTCAGTTAGCAGTTGCTATATTTTTTAACGTTAAATCGCTGTTCCCGCAAAGATAAAATTAGCTAGAATTTTTCCAATCTAGTGTTCTAATCGCACTAGAGATGAAAAGGTATGAAAATTTATACCATTGAAAAATCTTCGGAGCGCTATCACTGCCTTCCGCCATGTTTTCACTGACACAAAACAAACCTACATTGCATGCTGCGCCTGCGCATCTGCATCTGGGAGACTTGCTAACTTTGGTTTATGCTAGACAGTATTTAACGTGAGTTTTTCAAAGCGCGGTAATCAACCACGGTTTTAATGATAATTAAAATTTGAAACGGTAACACTAACCGTCGGGAATTTTACCGACATGTCGGTGATTGACAGCACATGGACACTTCTCCCATTATGGTGTGAAGCCTCCTTCATGAAGCCTCCCTGTCCAATCACATCCCAGCACCGAAACCCCATACGACCCTTCCATATCATCACTACAGATAATTTGGGCCGTTCAGAGCATGGCAGCCTGTCTGTGTGTAACTGAGAGCAGTGTGTAAGAGTGAGGTGTTAGCGCAGCGTTTCAGCGTGTATAAGAGTGAGGTGTTAGCGTAGCGTTTCAGCGTGTGTAAGAGTGAGGTGTTAGCGTAGCGTTTCAGCGTGTGACTCGGATCCCTGTGTGTGTAAGAGTGAGGTGTTAGCGTAGCGTTTCAGCATGTATAAGAGTGAGGTGTTAGCATAGCGTTTCAGCGTGTGTAAGAGTGAAGTGTTTTGGCGTGTGACTGAGGCCTGTGCTTGCGGTGCAGTGAGTGAGCGTGTGCTGCGTGCTGTTAGCTGTTGCTCTGGTTGAGCTGTGAGAGATAAGGGCCGATGTGTTAAGCACACGCCTCTCTGTATTCACCCTGCTCAAAGCGCAGAGCTCGAGAGGAACCCAGCCGCTCTTATTACTGAAGGAGGCCACGCTGCGCATGAGGAGCTGAGAGAGAGACCAGAGCTGCGCGCGCACGCACACACACACACACACACACATATACACACACACACACATACACACACACACACACACATTTACACACACACACACACACATATACACATACACACACACACACACACATACACACACACATACACACACACATACACACACATTATACAAACATACACACACATACATACACACACGCATGCATACACATATATTCACAGATACAGGTATGCATACACTCACGCACATACATACACAAACGCATACAGACTCATTCATATATGCATTCACACTCACGTTCACATTCACATGTGCATACACATACACACACATATACACACACACACCACGCACACACACACAAACACACACACACCTCTAACAAGAGTGAAGAATTTCCACTCTTTGTCAGTTCACGGGGCGCTGACGGACACAGTCATTAATATTAATAGGCATGTTTTAATTTTTTGAAATCTCATAATAAGGGCATGTCACCTCATGTCTGTCCTCATTGTGGCTGGCTCTGAAACAGGTGATAAATGCCTACACGCAGAATTCAGAGGTCAGTGTATGTTGTTTCATACAAGGTCTGTTATTATGCTATGTAAATCAAAGCATGTATTTTGGCTTTAATTTGGTGATGGTGTGTTGACATCGGGACAAATGGAACTGCCCAGACGCCCCACGACATCATCTTTATGCCAGTCATATCACAGAGACAGCATGGTGAGGGCGGACAGGAGCCCAGCAGAAACAGAGAAGATATTTCAAATGCAAATTCAAATGCTCACTATTCCTCACTTGAGGATTTTTTTTTTATTCATTATAAATACTGCTTTAATGAATGCGTTCTCCTCTCTAATATTATGTTGTAATATGGCCTTAATTCTGGGTGGTTATTATTTATTAAATTATTAAAATGATAACAGCTTAAAGTGTCCCTCGGTGCCCCACAGATTGCACCCCCCATTGCCCCCTCACTCTGGGACTGGGGTCTCCCCAGAACATTGCAGCATGATGGTGCTTCCAAATATAGTTTCCTGACTGCATCCACCAATCACAACTCTTTGCTATTTTCAAATATAAAATATGTCCAGTCCTGTAGCACTTGCACGGTCTCATCATTTCTGCTGGACAGAGGATGCCAGCGTGAGACTGTGGAATCACAATGGCACCTCAGTCAGATCCTGCAGGTAGCAAGTGCCTGGTGACAGGCCTTTGTTTGCTAATTTGATCTTGTGCTTTAGCTGCAAACATGTTTAAATTCGCCTGGGAGCCACATATTTTGGGAAGTTGGTGTGAGGGCCCAGATGCAGGAACATGATGTTGCAGCTCCATTGTTTTATTCTTTTGGGAGCCCCACCGGGACTGCAGTACCTGGGCACAGCCATCCAAATAAGGGCCGGGCACAGAGTCACCGGCCATCTTCTGTTACAGTGTGAAGATCCAGCTCTTTAGACTTCAGCTTGGCTCCCCTGCAGAGTTATAACTCTTAAATCTTTTCTTTTGTATATTACTGCAGGGTAGGGTACTGCTGCACGTATTGCTGAATTCATTTTCACTGTGGCACTTCTGTATTCGCAAGGTCGCTGGTAATCGTAGCGCTGTGTGATGGATCAAAACGTTCTGTACACACTCTTCTTGTGGTAGTATTGTGCATACTTTTGTGCCTTTTTTTTGTAAGTCTTTATGTACAGGAGCAGCGGCCAACTGGCTAAATGTACATATGAATCACTGCCCCCGCCATTGGCCTGAAGAGGCTTTTTACTGCTCCCAGGAGTCTGGGTGCTGCAGGGGCCAAACTCTTCTGTTTCTCTTAATAATTTGGATGGTAGACGTGAGGATGGATGTGCTAGTTATATTTGGCAAAGATCCTAAACAATATTGTCCATAAAATTAACCTATTACCAGCTGTAAAAAGCACCCTTTATTTAGAGAATTAGTGCCTCGCATATTACAGGATGTTAAGAGACACAGATTAATCCTCATTATTCTTGTTAAAACGGAACACAAGACAGGAATAATTTGTCATTTATCTTTATTGCAAACACTTATGCTGTTGGCAAATGAAATTAAATCTGAAGTGATTATGATCCATGTGCGGATGTGGGTTTAAGTTTTCTTTTTTTTTTTCATTAACTCTATTTTTTTCACTTTCTGGAGCTGACCAGCTGTGATGTGACTTTTTAGATATGTCATGCAGATATCTATTTAGAAGGTGAAAACAAAATCACTAAAAAAATAATAACAGTAATTTGCAATGTCACCCTCCCCACAGCCAATGTAGCTGCAATGTATTATGGGTACTGCATGCTGCCGGATGGGACGTACTGCCTGGCCCCGCCTCCCCCAGGGATGGACGCCACCACTTATTACAGTTCCCTCCCGGGCGGGGTTATGCCTCCTCCGTCCGCATCGAGCGTGCCCCCGCCCCCCGGGACCACGCCCCCTCCTCCCCCCGACTCCGTCAGCTCCGCCCCAACACCTGCCCCCAGCCAAGTCCCCCTGGCTGCTCCTGCCGTCACCCCGGCAACCAGGTGCGGCTCCCGCCGGAGCAGATCTGTTCTCCTTCTCAGTCCAGCTTGCTGTTGTTACTGCTGTTTTGCTTCTTTCAGGTCACTGCTGTGACGTTGTTCTCACTGGTTTACGTTCTATAATTTATTCCATCAGTATTCATTTAAAAGTTTCTTTCTGCAGTCAATTCGTTGTAAATATAGATGCCGAGTTTTAGACATGGCTGGACAGTGCTTACGGTGTTCAAATTTCGCAAACCAACCAAATCAGCGTCAGCATCTTAATCCAAGCGCAAACTGCTCTCTGTCCTCTGGCCTGCTAGGGACAGACAGAGGGCTGACTTTGCATTTAATTTCCACACCACTTTCTGAGGTGCTGATGGGGTGTGAAGTCCACAGTCAGAGGTTGTGAAGTCCTTCTACACAGGCGATGGACTTCATTTCCCACGAGCACCTCTGCATTTTGCCTTTCGACCTCGCCTCGGTCCAGCCAGCAGGGGAACAGAAAGGCCTATTGAACCCAATTTGTTTTTCCTCTTGTATGCATGAGCAGACAGCAGGGAACTAGTACACGATAAAGACTCAAGCATCTGGTAGAATTGAGGTGTCAACCAGCTAAACATGCAAAAGTATTGATATGACCTTGAGGCGCAGAAGGCTGGTTTTTACCTGCGAGTTCGTTCATATGCATGTAAGAATATTAACTCTTATTTGACTTCGGGTAACGCTGAGGGAATTTCTCAGTGAAAGACGGCATAACCTTGAATTGAGAAGTTGTGAAATGCTGCTGAGGAAATCTGGAGGACATGTTAATCCTCTGTGTGTCTGTCTGCCTGCTTGTCTGTCTGTCTCTGTTGTGTCTGTCTGTCCATCCATCTTCCCCTCTTCCTCTGTCTGTATGTCTGTGCTGTTTACCCTGTCTGTCTCTCTCTGCCAGCCCATCTCTTTCATATATGTCTGCCTCTCTGCCTGTCTGTCTCTCTCATGTGTCTGTCTGTCTGTCTGCCTCTCTGCCTGTCTGTCTCTCTCATGTATCTGTCTGTCTGTCTGTCTGCCTGCTTCTGTCTGTCTGTCTGTCTGCCTACCTATCCGCTGTAAATCTCTGCTTGTCTGTGTCTTTGTTTGTCTCTGCTGGCCCATCTCTTTCTGCTTCTGTCCGTCTCTCTCGTGTGTGTCTGTCAGTTTCTTTGCCTGTATAGCTCATGCGTGTGTCTGTCTGTCTCTCTGATTGTCTGTCTCTAACGTGTGTCTGTCTGCCTGTGCATGTCCCAGCTCCCGCTCCCAGGCCCCTGTGGCTGCCATCATCCCCCCTCCCCCGGACGTTCAGCCAGTCATCGACAAGCTGGCGGAGTACGTGGCCAGGAACGGACTCAAATTCGAGGCCAGCGTGCGCAGCAAGAACGACCCACGGTAAGGAGCGCCGCCCTCACCGTCCCCCCAGACCTGCCCACTTCCCTGTGTGTGATTACGAATAGAGCACAGCAGGGGGGAGTGCAGGTTCAAATCCTTCATTGAGACACAGCCAGTCTACCATAGGTGCTTAGTGTGTTGTGCTTAGTTAAGCAAAAGCACAAATTTCCATCAGTATAGATGAACAGCATATGAGTTGGGTAAGTCACCCTGGGAAAGAATATGCTGATGTTCAAATGTATACTAAATAGCATGGAAAGGACTTCCTCTGGGTGCAGGTGTGGAGTAGAGCCTAGGTGAAAAGGGCAGGAGGGATGCAGGATTGAGCCCTGTGTGGGGCTCAGCAGTAATGCTATAGAGCGAGGTGCACGGCGTCAGTGAATGCTCTCCTCAGTGATGAAGTGATTATTTGTTTTATTTCAACTGCAGAAGTTCCACACCATCAGCAGACCCCAGTGTGAGAAAAGTTCTTTTTAGAGCATGTTAAATTTAAAACTGCGTATCTCATCCAGTGTTCAAGCTGTCCTGTTTTTACCTTCTTTCCTGTGTAGCTTGATTGGATTTTTTTTTTTTGCCTCATGTCTTTTGTAAAGGTTTGAGTTCCTGCAGTCCTGGCACCAGTACAACACCTACTACGAGTTTAAGAAGCACTACTTTATGCAGAAGGAAGGGATCAGTCTGGCGGAGGTGGGGGCAGCAGCCGTGTCTGTTTCTCTGTGTCCCTCAGTGGCAGCGTGTGCCTGCATGCATGTGTGCTTCATTCCTGCCTTGTCTGCTTCATCTGGGTGCTGGCCAACAGTAGCATGAACTTTCAGCTGTCAGGCTTATGGTAAAAACATCCACTGTGGGAGACGAGGGTATCATAAGCTCGGCTTGCAGTGACTCGCTCATTTGGACCAATCGTTGTGTTTTGCAGTGCAGGACATTGTTTTTATTGGTTCAGATAAATCAGACAAATCACAAATAAATCAGTGATTGGCAGGGCATGGTGGCTTCACCCATTATACGGTTCATGAAGCCTTGTTCTCTCCTCAGTAATAGTCTCATAATCACCATCAGATCTGTTCTCTCTCTCTCTCTCTCTCTCTCAGCCCTTTTCATCTTTTGTCCGTATTCTCTTTTTGAATATTTCTTATGTCATGAATTTGCCTTTGTAAAGCAGGCCTTCATGAGTGTCTTTATGCACCAGGAAAATCCAGATGAAACACTCTCCCCAGGGGCTCATTTTCAAACGCTAATTTCTCTCTTTTTTTTCAAGCTCCAATTAGATATACGTGTTAAAAATGTGAAATGCCGTACTGCTGATCGTGTCTTTAAGCAGTGTCCTGATATTGTTAAAAGCCTGCATTCGCTGGCATGAGGGTGAGTGTGCGATTCTGGGCCTTTTTTGTGCTTTGGAAAGGAAAGTGAGTTCCATCTTTTGATTGCTGCAAGACATCCCATAATAATTCATTAGTCCTGGAGGCTCCCTACAGCTGCTAATCAGTCATTAATTAAGCAAGTAAATTATTAAACTGATCCAGTAAGCCTGAAGGAGGGGAATGTATTTGTATTGGCCTCTAAACCGCATACCTTATTACAAGCTTAAATGTTCACTCTTAGAAAAAGTAATGATTAAATACAACAATTTACTGCTAACCTTAATAAAAAGTAATATACATGAAAACTCAAACTTAAAGAATATATTTTGCATCATTATTTATTACATGCATTTCTAGTCGTCAGTATTTATGACTTCCATACAAGTGATTTTATGCATGAGGGCTGGAATTGCATATTTTTAACACATTCTGATGACCTTTGTTGTGGTTTCAGGAGTTTATTACATAGTTTTATCTTGTTATGCCATTATGAGACTGTGCTGTGATACAAACGCACTAAATGGAAAATGTTTGCTTGGGAACGGTCATTAGAGCAGATCAGCACACTACACTGCCAGATTAGAAGAGAGCAGAACCAGAGAAAGCCGCAAGGAAAATGTACTTATAAACCTATTTACACAAGCGCTGTAAGTGGCCGGTTTGTCTGGTGGAGAGAGTGCTGCCCGAGGTGAACGAAGTACAAGGCATCAAAACAAGCGAGTCCAAGGTTCCCTCCCTTCTAAGTGTGTTAAACCGAGCCTTCTTCCCCCGCTGCTTACCACATGAATGCAGGAACAGTGTGAATCGCCCACCGCTGTAATTATGGATAGATGGCGCAAAGTCGTGCTTTAACTGAAAAATTAAGAAGTTAAGCATTGGCTGGTGAGCAATTGCGACATGCATGTAGGAACGCAAAGTAGAGCAAGGAGTACAGGAGAACACAGGAGAGCGAGGAGTGCAGGAGAACGAGGAGAGCGAGGAGTGCAGGAGAGCGAGGAGTGCAGGAGAGCGAGGAGTGCAGGAGAGCGAGGAGTGCAGGAGAGCGAGGAGTACAGGAGAACGAGGAGAGCGAGGAGTGCAGGAGAGCGAGGAGTACAGGAGGGCGAGGAGTACAGGAGAGCGAGGAGTACAGGAGAACACAGGAGTACAGGAGGGCGAGGAGTACAGGAGAACACAGGAGAGCGAGGAGTGCAGGAGAGCGAGGAGTACAGGAGAACACAGGAGTGCAGGAGGGCGAGGAGTACAGGAGAACACAGGAGAGCGAGGAGTGCAGGAGAACACAGGAGTGCAGGAGGGCGAGGAGTACAGGAGAACACAGGAGAGCGAGGAGTGCAGGAGAGCGAGGAGTACAGGAGGGCGAGGAGTACAGGAGAGCGAGGAGTACAGGAGAACACAGGAGTGCAGGAGGGCGAGGAGTACAGGAGAACACAGGAGTACAGGAGAGCGAGGAGTACAGGAGAACACAGGAGTACAGGAGAGCGAGGAGTACAGGAGAACACAGGAGAGCGAGGAGTGCAGGAGAGCGAGGAGTACAGGAGAGCGAGGAGTACAGGAGAACACAGGAGTGCAGGAGGGCGAGGAGTACAGGAGAACACAGGAGTACAGGAGAGCGAGGAGTACAGGAGAACACAGGAGTACAGGAGAGCGAGGAGTACAGGAGAACACAGGAGAGCGAGGAGTGCAGGAGAGCGAGGAGTACAGGAGAACACAGGAGTGCAGGAGAGCGAGGAGTACAGGAGAGCACAGGAGTACAGGAGAGCGAGGAGTACAGGAGAACACAGGAGTGCAGGAGGGCGAGGAGTACAGGAGAGCACAGGAGTACAGGAGAGCGAGGAGTACAGGAGAGCGAGGAGTGCAGGAGGGCGAGGAGTACAGGAGAACACAGGAGTACAGGAGGGCGAGGAGTACAGGAGGGCGAGGAGTACAGGAGAGCACAGGAGTACAGGAGAGCGAGGAGTACAGGAGAGCGAGGAGTGCAGGAGGGCGAGGAGTACAGGAGAACACAGGAGTACAGGAGGGCGAGGAGTACAGGAGGGCGAGGAGTACAGGAGAGCGAGGAGTCAAGGAGAGCGAGGAGTACGGGAGAGCGAGGAGTCAAGGAGAGCGAGGAGTACAGGAGAGCGAGGAGCACAGGAGAGCGAGGAGTACGGGAGAGCGAGGAGCACAGGAGAGCGAGGAGCACAGGAGAGCGAGGAGTACGGGAGAGCGAGGAGCACAGGAGAGCGAGGAGCACAGGAGAGCGAGGAGCACAGGAGAGCGAGGAGTACAGGAGAGCACAGGAGGGCGAGGAGTACAGGAGAGCGAGGAGTACAGGAGAGCACAGGAGAGCGAGGAGCTGCGGCTCAGCCAGCGAGTCAGTGTCCCTTAAGCACGTCTGTGGGACCATTCCTTGCTTCTCTACTCTGTAGAAGTGTGTCCATTTTGCAGGACATGGCCAGGCAGGTCACTGTCTTGTATTTACTTGTACATTGCCTAAATGGATGGTGGGATTCTGATGAAATCATTCTACACGGCCCCCACAACAGATGCGAAGGCAGATGTCAGGGTGAAGGGGAAAGGTAGCGTGATCCCGGTACGATGCTGCTGTGAGAGCTCTGAGCGGTCAGTGCGGACAGTAGCAGACAGGAACGGTCAGGAGCCCCCCCCCCCGGGGAGCTCATTGGCCAGCGCAGCCTCTCGGTCAGCAGCCCAGCGGCCGGAGCAGCGCTGACCTTTCCCTCTCCCTTCTTATTTCCAAATGTCAGACAGCCGAAAGCTCTCCACGCCGCGCCCCACCACCCCTGCCCCTTCTATAAAGCGTCACTCTCCTCACACTGAACTGGGGTCAGTCCTACAGCTCTGAAATGCACTGCTTCCCACTTTGACGAACAGGTTTGGCTTGCCTGGGGTCAGATGTAGACACATCTGCAGGCTGAGGGGTGTATGGGCTATGGTGGTCTCTGAGCAAGTCAGAGGGCAGTTGGCCAGTCGATCCACTGCTGGGTTATGGTATCACTTCACTCACTGTTGGATCACCTGCCTGGGTTTGCTGTCTGTCACTCCAATCCAAACTAGGCCTTTTTCAACACCTGCATTTTCTCAGGGAGTGTTTTGAAACAGAGTGTAATGTGCACCCCCCTCCCCATTTTTAACATCAGTTTTTATATCTGCACCCTCAAACCCTGTTAATTTTTTTGTCTTTTAATAAGCTGTAGTCGTTAAAACTGAAAGTTGTAAAATAAACACATGTTGAAAGGCAGCACACAGAGCATATCCAGTTTCTTCTGTTGTTGCCGTTTGGGTTTAATTTGGGGTTTAATTAGTCTCGTGAGATGGTGCTCTGCCAGGGATCTTATTTGCAGGAGCAGTCTGGGAATCCGGCTCATTCAGGAACTTCATTACTTTTCCTCAGATTTAAGAGGGGTCTGTTTTCCATCACGAGGAGGACTTTACCCCAGGACACACAGCCCCTAGGCTTTCACTCTCCCTACATAATGCTGATGGGTGGTGTCAGATTGCATGCTGGGGAGGCAGTGTAGCATAGTGGTGAGGAGCAGGGCTCGTACCCAAAGGTTGCCGGTTCGATTCCCTGCTGGGGCGCTGCTGCTGTACCCCTGGGCAAAGGTACTTGACCCATAATTGGCTCAGTAAAATATCCAGCTGTATAAATGGATAACACCTGAAATTTGTAGCCTATTTAAGTCACTCTGGGTAAGAGTGTCTGCTAAATGACATTAATGAAATGGAAGTACAGTTATATGTGTGTATGTTTTTTTGTTATTTTGTTCCATTACTAATTAAAGTGAAGAAGGAATCCCATTGACTTCCTTTCATAAGTGTGAAAAGTGAGCAGACTAGCTAAAGGCTGATCAGTAAACCATTTGAATTTCTGTTAATGTTGTTTTGAATGCAGCATTGCAGTTCTGAGACTGCATAACAGAATAATTACAATTTGTGACACGTACCCATTCTCCTTAAATTGAAGTACCCACCCCCCCAAATGGATTTCTTGGTTGCTGTATAAGGAATTTGATCTGCAGGCAACAGTCATGATAAGTCCTGATAACTACAGCCCAGAGCTTTGCCCATCCGTATCCTCTCCGAAATCCTTGGCTGTTTGGAGTTGGGTTTCATTAAAAGTGAGCAGGCCTCGCAGCCAGCCTCTCTTTAGATAATACTTTTCAGATTCGATGCCAGTGGCAAAACTAGTGTTTTATAGCGAAGCAGCAGCCTGTTTCAGAGGGCTTCGATGGAACAGTTTGTTGCAGCACAAGAGGGTTTAAAAGCGTGGCAACGTCTTTGATTGAATGCGTCAGGAAGCTTAAGGAGGCTGTGGAAGAGGACATTTTTCGGTGCTCGAGCGACTCTTTGGCGATCCTGCTGGCACAGCACCACCGCACCAGCAGCTCACAGTGCCAGCGTTTATTTACCGTTTCTGTAAAAAAGTGCAGTCTTTCTTTGAGCTGAAAAAAGACAGCAAGGGTAAATTCAGCTAATCCTGCCTCGAAAGCCGTTTAGTAGCAATGGGCAGTGTGAGATCAAGGGACCAGGTTCAGCTTATTCTAGGCTGTGTACATTGTGTTGTTGATATTCGATCAGTACTGTAATTGAATTATGTGACAGTGTGTGGCTGTAGCATGTTATAGTTGTTCCGTGGCTCAGTGCATGTCCTGTCGTTATATGTCCATGCTTATGTGTTCCATGGTCATAGCTGTAGCTTAGTTATTTTGTGGCTTCGTGCTTGTTCTAAATGGACTTCTAACACCATTTCACAGGTTCATTCTCGATATTTGGAACTCGCCCCTCTAACATGGACATTTACCCTGTAAATTAAAGCTCTTTTTTATTTCTGTAATGGAATTTTATTATTATTTTTGGCCCGAAGGTACAGTTTCAGAAAAGGTCAGAAAGACTTGCCAGAATCCCTACGATTCATTGATATTTAGCGCCACTTGGGGAAAAATGACAGACACAGGCTGTGAATAGGTCAGTTGATCATTATGTTTAAAATTTTGTTATGATGGAAAAGTGGGCCATTTCAAACAGTGAGGTGAGGTGACCTGTCCAGTCACCACCTGTGTGAAAGCAAAGGTGTTGCAATTAAAGCTTCAAAACCTACGTGCAAAACAGAAGTTGGATGTCAATGACTACACTATTTGCCAGCACTGTCTGCGGTGCAGGGGTTCTGTGAACAGGGCAGTGTTGGTGTATCTCCTCACTCCCAGCTCATATTCCTGTTTGACCGGAAGCAAAGCAGCTAAACGTCCGTGGGGGCGGCTTTTCCCCTCCTTTCCTCGGAGAGCGCTTTCATGTTCTTCCCCCGTCTCTCTCTTTGTTGGTCCCTGCTCTGGCCTGTCTTTGTGGCTGCTCTGGCCTGTCTTTGTGGCTGATCTGGCCTCTCTTTGCGGTGGCGTGCTGAAATTTGGGCTGAAAGCGGGGCGTGGCTGCCCCCCTGCGGGCCGAGCCAGCAGGTGTCCGTCCCTTTCAGCGGCCTGGCAGAGGAGGCTCCTCTGTGCGGGACAGATAGAGCCGGTGCGGCTGCAGGCGCCCGGGCGTGGCGCTGCACAGACCCCCGTCGGCTCCTGGTGGATCGGGGCCCCGCTCTTTGTGGGAAGAGCTTCTGAATCCGGAGTCTCCCTCGGGGGGAACGCCAGCTCTGTAGCGGGCTGTGACCCACGGGCGCCTGGTTGGTGCTTCACCAGAAAGGCCTTTGATTTGGCCTCTGAAGAAGACTCATGCAGGGCCTGTGGCACTGTGACTGCCATCCCTCTCTCATTCCCTTTTTCCACTGTTTCTCTCTCCCCCACTCCCTTTCTCTCTCGCTCATCTTTCTGTCCCTCTCTCCCCATGTCTCTTCCTCTCTTGACTCCCTCCCTCTCTCTCCCTCTTTTCCCCTCTGTCTCTTCCCCCTCTTCTCTTTCTTCCTTCTTCCCCCTCTGTCTCTTTCTTCCCCTCCCTCCCTCCCTCCTTGATCTGCGGTTGGCCCTCCTTGTTCACTCGCCTGGTCAGCATAGTAACAGCTACAGCCGTGTCCCACAATTCCCCTCACCACTGTGTCCACCTCTCATCCTTTGCCATCCTTCTCCAGTCCTCTCAGTACTGTGTAAGAGAGGGAGAAAGCGAGGGAGAGAGACAGGCAGAGAGAGAGAGAGAGACAGACAGACAGAGAGAGAGAGACAGACAGAGAGAGAGAGAGACAGACAGACAGAGAGAGAGAGAGACAGACAGAGAGAGGGAGAGACAGACAGAGAGAGAGAGAGAGGGAGAGACAGACAGAGAGAGAGAGAGAGGGAGAGACAGACAGAGAGAGAGAGAGAGGGAGAGACAGACAGAGAGAGGGAGAGACAGACAGAGGGAGAGACAGACAGAGAGAGGGAGAGACAGACAGAGAGACAGACAGAGAGAGGGAGAGACAGACAGAGAGAGGGAGAGACAGACAGAGAGAGAGACAGACAGACAGAGAGAGGGAGAGACAGACAGAGAGAGGGAGAGACAGACAGAGAGAGGGAAAGACAGAGAGAGAGAGGGAGAGAAAGACAGAGAGAGAGAGGGAGAGAAAGACAGAGAGAGAGAGGGAGAGACAGACAGAGAGAGAGAGAGAGAGACAGACAGAGAGAGAGAAAGACAGAGAGAGGGAGAGAAAGACAGAGAGAGAGGGAGAGACAGACAGAGAGAGAGAGAGAGACAGACAGAGAGAGAGAGAGAGACAGACAGAGAGAGGGAGAGAGAGACAGACAGAGAGAGGGAGAGAGAGAGAGACAGACAGAGAGAGAGAGAGAGACAGACAGAGAGAGAGAGAGGTGCCTCTGCCTCCCACAGCTTTGTCTCTGTTCCTCCTCAGCCCACCCTACCTGAAAACCCAGGTAGCCGCCGGAGGATAGCTCTCCTCCTCAGGGGGTTCCTCTCGTCTCCTGGAGTACCCAGTTTGAATTTGTGTGGCGAGAGTAACATACATCAAAGACATATGTATGTAATGACATTGCCTATGATAGCACTCCACAGGATGGGAAGACACTCCGTCTGTGTGCCTGCAGAGATGACGCTGGGGACGCTGCATTGTCTCTGAAGAGCTTGTGTCTCTCTCTTCTCCTGCACTTAAATGAACATCTTCCCTTGAACATCATCGAAAAGCAAGTGGTCCCATCTTGCTGGCCTGCTGAGTGCATTGCATTGTGGGTAGTGGAGGTGTGGGGGGGGGGGGGGGGGTTTTGGCGTAACTCGGAGTAAATACAGTGAGGCCCTCGATTTAAGGAGCAGGTAGAGAGCCGTGCAGTTGATCACTGGATGAACGTAACTGAAACGCCAGGCCTCCTCCCTCCTCTTCGGGTTTGTGAGGCATTTCCAGCACCGGCGCTGTTAAACTGTGTATTTCCCTCAGAGCCTTCAAGCTCTGGGGCTCTACAGCTTCATGCCAAAGACCGCGTGCTTTACTGGGAGCCGTGAGTTTCTCGGTGTTGTTTGTCCGGATTAGAGGTGTCATACAGTGAGGAAGTTGTGACAAACAGGTGGTCTGAACAGGTACGTGTGAGGAGACTGATGATGGAGTTGCCAGGTGTAGGTGGCATTTTTGACAGTTTCCAGACGGTAATCTGTTTCCGCCCTCCAACTGCCCCCACCCCTGCCATCACAAATTTATTTTCCACACTTGCTTGTGTGTGAATGCGTATGAACATGTGTACGTGGAAACGGAGGGAGATAATTGCATTATAAATACAAAATTATTCTGATGGTCCATTTTTGTTTATATTTAGTCATTTGATAGAAGCTCTTATCCGGAACAAAACCGGTACAAAAGAAAATGTCAGGCTACATCAGAACACATTGGTGTGTCACACAGAGCTTTAATAATAAACGGCACACTGAAAGCCAAGTGCTGCTGCTAAGTGCAAACTTCCAGCAGCTGCCACAGAAGTGCAGTACTGTCCGAAAGCAGTAGATTTAAGTGCTGTAACTAGGTAGGGAGGCCAAGATGCTGTCCGAAGCGGTGGAGTTTTTAGCGTGTGTGTATGTGTGTCTGCATGTGTGTGTGTGTGTGTCTGTGTTAGTATGTGTGTGCAAGCGTGTGTGCGTATGTACATTCCTGTGTACGTGTGTATGTGCATCTGTTTGCATGTGTGTTTTTGCTTGTGTGTGTGTGTGTGTATGCGGCAGAGACCTCCCTTCACATCCCCTGATCCTCACCTACATTCTCGCCTTCCCATTCCTCTGCTGGGAGACGCATTCCTGGCTGGACGAGGGGCTGTCTGATCCCCTCTCACACCACAGGCTGTTTCACACGGCCTCAGACGGTGTCACGGCGGCGCCTCGGCCTCCCCCTGTCTCTCAGCCCCCAGAGACGCATGCGTTGGGACGGCTCCTTTAGCCTCGGCCGCAGGGCGGCCGTTTGTATAGGCCTCTGTAAGGTACTGTCAGTCCGTAGCGAGGATGTTTGCAGAGCGTGAGTCTGTGGAAGGTCTGCACTGCTCTGAACGGCTTTGGAGCAGCTGCGTTTGGAAAACCCCGCAGCACGCGTTCCCGGCCGACACCCCTCTGGCTGTCTGTAGCCAATCGGAGATATGCAGGCAGGAGCCGGAGCGTTTTCTCCTGTGCTCTGACCAGAAAGAAGCAGACAGAGGAGGGCAGAGCGGAGGTGTAAAAGCAGCACTCTGGCACTGTCAGGGGGGTCTTCCTGCCCGCTGAACAGCTGCGATCCCATTGGTTCAGGCACCGGCGGCTTTGTCGGTGTGGAGAGAGCAGGTTCGGTTTGCGTTGGCAGGGCTCTGACAGACATGAGTGCAAACAGCAGCACTATCAGCTGCAGAACAGGAGCTCTACTGGAGAAACGGCCCGAGTCTCGTGCCTGCGTCCCCGCCCCTCTCTCCGTCCCGCTTTCACACTCTCCCTTTCTCTCTGTTTCACTCCCTCCCTCTCTTTCAACCTGTCGGTCACGCTCTTCCTCTCTCTTCTCTTTCTCTCTGTCCCTTCTATTTCTCTCTCCTTTCTCTGCTTCTGTTTTTCTGTCCATAACCTGTCTATCTCTGTTTCTCTCTCTCTCGCTCACACTCTGTGTCAATTCTGCTAAACACAGTGCAGTTTAATTCAGTTCAGTTTAAATGAGCTTTATTGGCATGACAGAGAATTTCTGTGTTGCTAAAGCATTTGTATAATAAATGACATGACACAGTGACACAGAAGATGATTATGATCTGTGTCTCTGTCTCTCTCTATTTCTGTCTTGGTCTCTCGCTCAGTTAAGGTCACATCAAGTTTTGCTTTGTTGTCAGGACAAACCACTGCATTATCAAAGCGAAATGGAATGTAACGAAAATCAATATGAGGTATATGAGCACATAAATACGCATATTGATGCACCTCTCTCTCTCTCCCTCTCCCTCTCCCCTTTACAGAGTGGCTCTCCCTCGGACAACAGGAGCGTGTTAGAGGGGGCCGTGTCCGCTGGCTCGGGGGCGGAGCCCGACGCCGCCGCCGGCTCCATGAAGCCACCGAGCGAGGGCAAACTCGTTAAAGGTAGGGCTGGACAGAGACTCGGCTGCCACAGGCCGACCCCTCCCGCTCCCCACTGTCAGCTGGCTGCTTCTCCCCGCCGCGGTACAGTCTGCTAATTAAGCTGTCTGAGGCTCCTCTGGTCCCCTTTGTTTGGTAACAGCCGTACATCACACCCACTTTAATGCGCCAGCACTCCGAGGCTGTGCCTCTCTTTCTCCCTGTCAGAGCGGCAGCGCTGGTCTGCAGCGTGTAATTGGCTCGTTGTAATAAACGTCCATCCTCAGCACGCGTTTGACTGGTCTTTTAACAAATGGCAGGCTGTTTCCAGAGCCCATTATGCGGGGAACATTTTTTTTTTGTGTGTGAGATGAATGCCGTGCTCGGCGTGTAATTAGAATAATTCTGCCGATGGATATCCGAGGGAGATTGAGACGAATGGGGCGCTCCGCTCCCTGGCGCTGACAGTAACGCGGGTTTAACCCTTGTGTTGCCAGCCTCCTTCGCCCCCATCTGCTTCGCCATCAAGGCGAAGGAGAACGACATGCTTCCCCTGGAGAAGAACCGCGTCCGCTTGGACGACGACTCAGACGACGACCAGGAGAAGGAGGCGGGGCAGGAAGGGGGCGTGGCTGCCGTGGGCGCTGTGGTGATCAGGGAGGCTCCCCCAGTCCCCGTTCCTGAAGAGAGGAAGCCCGCGCTCACACTGGAGGAGCTAGAGGCCAAACAAGGTACTGCCCTTCCTGTTTCTGCCCATACTACTTCCTGTTTAGACAGGTCAGCAGAAGGGTGATTGGCAGGACACTTCATTATGATGTCATTCTCCTGTAGCCCCTAACATTCCGGTATTATCTGGACTGTTCAAGACTCCAGAACACTGCCTGGCTGCATACGCAGCTTACTGCGAATAAAGCTTTGCAAATGAAGCGGTCCTTTGTGAGGAATGCTTTTGAAAACCAGGAGTGGGATATTGGGTTAGCATTTCTTCCAGTCACAAAACATTGGCCTTGTAAACATATTTGCAGCGCATAATCGATTCAGATGAGTTCTTTTAACCAGCGCGGTTGTGTACTTTGCAAGCCGTAGATGTGGAAATAAACATTACAGGCATCCTGCTAGCATAAGAGTTATTATCAGCAGCAACACTGAGGGAAAATGCTCTCTGTGAGATGCCAGAAAAATAAAGGCAGTCATCTCTGATGGCAGTCAATGTTAAGGTTTTGTATGTGAGTAATGCCAGTAGTAAAAGCCTCAGATTCAGGCTCGTGTTTTGTTGCTCAGAATGCAAGGTTAACTCATCAGGCTGCTTGAACAACACAAAGCATTAAAACGGAAATGTGTTGTACTTGCAGCCCCACTCTCTGCTGCTGTGTCTGACACCTCCTCGAGTTTGGGGGTGCACATTCTTACACAGACTGCGTGTTTACTGGCCTCTACAGTACCTGGAAAATGGGTTGTGAATACTTAGACACACTCAGCTGTCTGGCATTCAGAATATCTCGTGCAAAGGTGGTCAAGGATAGGTGAAAAAGCAAAGCCGAAGAACAGCTCTGTTAAACTGATTGACAGCATCTCTAAATTGAATTGGGAAGGCAGAGCACTTTAATATAAGCAGTCTCCAGCTTCTGCGCTTTTTCGCCACCGGCAGTAAAAGTCATCTATAATTAGCTGGTCGTCTCTGGGAGCGTCGGCATCACCTGGCACTCGGAAAGGGGCGCGAGGATGAGAGCCAGACTCAAACTGCCAGACGGTCAGACCCGGCGCCCCAGCAGGAGAAAGCCTGAGGGGCTGAAATTTCGGCCTTTTCCTGCCGTCCTCACACTGACTGTCAAAAAAAAAAAAATGGCAGCTTAATTCGTGTCCCTGAAAGCAATTTGTGTGTTTGCTACATTTGTAAGACAGAAAGCAGGAGGGTTATTGACATTTTAAACTAATTTGTCTGTTAATTCACTGATGATTTATTGAAAGGCCGCGTTGATTGAACAGAACATTAATTGGTTGAACATATTGATTTTTGTTGTCAAGTGGTCACAGTGGACAGAATTATCCTTTTTTTTCTTTTTTCTTTTTTTTTTTTTTTTTTGTAAATGGCCATTTTGTCCTGTCAGATGTATGCTGTGAGATTGTAATCAAGACCCTGGGAATATGTGCATAATTTGTTAAATAAAATAAAAGTAAGACGGCTCATGCAGTTAAATAAATGGCATTGCAACATTTCAGCCATTGTTTACAGGCTAACTCAATTAGATTGCATGGCTATTGATCCGGCAGCCGGAACCTAATCTGTATTGATGGGCCGTAAAAGGATTATAGCAGCTGGCTGTGATTGGAGGCACTTTGCTCCACCTTGTCGCAGAATCTGTATTCGTGGCTGTTGGCCATTGCCTCCGCCTTCCTACACCCTTGCGCTGAAAACCAACACTGCAAAACAAATAGCAGTCATGGATTTGTACACGTACGTATGGCGCATGTGTGTGTGCATGTGCATGTTTGTGTGAGTGTGTGTGAGTGTGTGTCTGTTGGTGTGGCTGTACGTTTGTGTGTGTGTACCTCTAAGTGCTCATAGGAAGATTCACAGAGGAAACCGTGGTAACCCTAATGGGTTTAATTACTGCATTTTTATATGGTGCTAATAAATATTTAGTTGAGCTCATCCTATGGTGCTTTATCTATGGGCCAAGTGGGCTTTCAGTAAGTCATCTCATACCCTGTTTCTCCGCTGAAGAATACAGCAGGCCGGTAGCGGACAGTCTGTTAGTATTAATGGCGCAATTAGTCTGACTTTAATGCTACCGGTGGGTCAGGATGGAAAGAAACGTATCTTTTGTGCAGAACCCAGGTGGGCGTGTCTCTGAATCCAGAAACCCCGCAGGTGAGAGGAGTGCTGGACCTCTTTCTCTCATATCCACTTAAACACAGTCCCATCTGCTAGCAGGCCTGTTTTCACTGCTGGGGAGCACTGCGGCAGTCTCCTCCTGTGATCAGTAAAGGCAAAGGGCAGCAGTGTAGCATACTGGTAAGGAGCAGGGCTCTTAACCACAAAGGTTGCTGGTTTGATTCCCCACTGGGGCACTGTTGCTGTACCCCAGGGCAGGGTACTTAACCCATAATTGCCTTAGCAAATATCCAGCTGTATAAATGGATAGCAGGTAAAAATGGTAACCTATGTAAATGGATCTGGATAAGAGCATGTGCTAAATGATGGTAATGTAATGTAATGGAGGTTGGGAGAGATTGTTGCTGGGTGCCGGCAGGCCTGCTTAAACTTGACTCAGACTCGGGATCAGCAGAAAGGGACCAAGCTGAAAGGCCTGGTTCTCATCCCAGCTCCTCCACGCAGAATGGGCCACAGGTGGCAGGAGGGCACAGGTCTCACGCACAGAACTCTGGGTAAGTTTTTGGTTGGACTTACTGAGTGCTGTCAGCCGCTTTCCCCGGGTTTAATTTTTGGTAAAACGTTTATAATCAGCCTCTGAGGTGAGGTAGCGGCGATAGACCATGACTCCAGCATCACCACCCACCCCCCTGCCACCTGTCAGACTCACTGAAGCTGCTCGCCCTGTCGAGTCACAGCTCTCTGCCTTGGCGTGAAAGGACTCACAGGACTCGTCTCTTTTGCCCAGATGGCCGGTTCCCCTCCGTAATGCTGTCAAAAGCTATCTGGTCAGCAGGCAGGGTGTGTGATTGAGTCCACTCCTGACCCCTGACCTCGCCAGAAACAGCTGCTGAGTCATTAGGCTGTTAAGGGGCCATGATGAGTCATTAGCACAGTGTAGAGAGAGAGAGGAAGGGGGGCCTTGCTGACCCAGCAGAGTGTGAAATGAGCACGAAAATAAGCACATTAAAGTGTCTCTCTCTCTCTTGCTCTCCCTTTCTCTCTCTCTCTCCTTCTCCTCTCTCTTTCGCTCCCTCCCCTCTCTCTCTTTTGCTCTCTCTCCTCTCTCTCTCTCTCTCTCTCCCCCTTCTCATCCCCTCTCTTTCGCTCTTTCCCTTTCTCGCTCTCTGTCTTTCTCATCCTCTCTCTCTCTCTCCCAGTCAGTCAGCAGCACAGTCCTGCTGACTCCCTCCCTCCCAGCAGGTGCTTCTCCTAGCCCGTGTGTTTCTGTGTCTGTGGGCCGGCGGTGTGTTTCACCTCCTCCACGCCTGACTCCTCTCCCGCTTCCCTCCCTCAGCCAAGCAGAAGCTGGAGGACCGGCTGGCGGCAGCGGCGCGGGAGAAGCTGGCCCAGGCCTCCAAGGAGTCCAAGGAGAAGCAGCTGCAGGCCGAGCGCAAGAGGAAAGCCGCCCTGTTCCTGCAGACGCTGCGTGGCCCGCTAACGGCGGAGCCCGAGGCCCGGCGGCCGGACGAGCCCCCCGCCCCGCCCGAGGTCAGTGTTCACCCCCCCCTCCTACCAGTCCTAGTCCAGCGGTCTAAGGTCAATGTAACAACACCCCCCCCCCCCCCCCCACCAGCCCAAGGTTAGTGTTCAAGTCTCCTGCTACCAGCCCTAGTCCACCTGCCTAAGGCTAGTGTATGCCCAGCCCCCTCCTCCCCATCTGCCTAAAGCCAGGATCCAGGTCCCCCTGCACCACCCCTGCCCGCCGTAGGTCAGTATTCGAAACTTTGGCTACGTGGCCATTGTGCAGCTCAGACCCAGCAAAAGAGCAAAGCCTGTTTCCTTAGTGCCTAAGTGGCGAAGCTGGCACTAATGCAGCGAGTCCTGCGGGTTTCTGCTCATGAGCCTGGGCGTGAACATTCTCATCCACCTGCAAAGCGCGGGGTCCCTGGCCTCAGTTTAGTTAAATAGAAGAAACACAAAGGTTTTTTTTTCTCTTCTCAGTCAGACAAGCTCTTCCTCTCGCTTTCCTTTCAATGCGGTTGAGGAGTGAGACCTGCCAAAGCTACAGCGGGAGAGATCGGTGGGGTGCTTATCTGATGTCCGCAGTCTGATGTCCCCCCCCCCCCCCAACCCAGCCATCGTTTCGGGAGCAAGGTCGCTCTTGAGTGACTACTCGAGGGTGCGGGTCAGGGAAGCGTGCATGCGGAATGGAAAAATGATCACATTTTTGCATTTATATTCAAAAATACAACATGCCTATTAATTCTCGTTGGGCTCCAGTGTGTCTGTTCAGATGGACGCTTCTGTTCCATATTAATGAGGGCAGCGGTGCCTTAAACCGCAGGGACCAGCCAAGCCTCAGTGCGCTGGTCACTCACAACCTACAGCCTGAGGCTGGGTGGCAGTGGGATGCTTATCGACCTGTCCTCGTGCCCAGCAGGTTGCGGGTTTGAATCTCAGGAATAGTGCTGCTGTTGTAACTTTTGAGAAACGTTGAGACTGTAGGCATGAATAGTCTCAGGCTGCATCCAGCCGTGGGTTGCCTTTATGTGGAGTGTATGCATAGCTGGATACATGCACATGCATAGTGCTCTGTGTGAATGTGGAATATGCTGAGTGTGATCTGTGATGTCACTGCTTAAGGGAATCTGCTGGAGCAGGAGAGGCAGAATGAAAGCATGCAGAGTGTTTGTGTGGGATTGTCCCCATGGCGACATGTCTGCATGTCTGCAGAGTTTATTTTTATTATTAATGTGACATAAAGCATATCCACCTCTCAGTCCCGCCTGGCTGAGTCTAGTCTCCGAGCCTCATGGGATTGTGTGTGTGTGTGTGTGCATGTGTGTGTGTGCATGTGTGTGTGTGCGCGCGTGTGCGTGTGTGTGTGTGTGAGAGTGTGTGTGTGTGTGAGAGTGTGCGTGCGTGCGTGCGTGTGTGCGTGCGTGTGCGCGCGTGTGCGTGCGTGTGTGTGCGTGGGTGCGTGCGTGTAGGTGTGCGTGTGTGCGTGCGTGTGCGTGCGTGTGTGTGGGTGTGCGGGCGTGTGCGTGCGTGTGTGTGGGTGTGCGGGCGTGTGCGTGTGTGTGTGTGCGTGTGTGCGTGTGTGTGCGTGGGTGCGTGCGTGTAGGTGTGCGTGTGTGCGTGCGTGTGCGTGCGTGTGTGTGGGTGTGCGGGCGTGTGCGTGCGTGTGTGTGGGTGTGCGGGCGTGTGTGTGTGTGTGCGTGCGTGCACGTGTGTTTAATATGCCTGTGTGATGTGTTGCCTGCCAGGTAAGTGATGGCATCTTTTGGAGACCACTTTCTACGCTGTGAGTGTAAGTCCGGGCAGCCTGGCAGCATCCCGCCGCTGTGAGTGTAAGTCCGGGCAGCCTGGCAGCATCCCGCCGCTGTGAGTGTAAGTCCGGGCAGCCTGGCAGCATCCCGCCGCTGTGAGATCGCGGTCTCGTCCCGCTTGCGCTGTGTGGCGTAGCGTGCTGCCGAGCGCGCAGTCGTTTGTCATGATTTTATTACAGCCGCGTTTCACAAGCGCGTAATCATTCCAGAGGATGTTCTCCCCATAACGCGTGTTTATCATTCCCCATAACTCATATTTCATGTGCGTGTAATCGCCCCCCTCCCCTCATCTCTGGAGGATAAAATACTTTTTAATAGTCATCCATACCCTGATGCTCAGATCATCAGAGTTTATGGCTCGCAGCAGAAGGTGCTGGGTGTTTTCGCTGCGGCTGTTTATTTTTAAGGTGTTGCAGTGGGGGTGTGCCCTCCTGTCTTTGAGTTATTGCCAGTGTGTGATGTCACACGCTGGTGCTCCACTGAGGGTGACTGAAAGGTGATGGTGAAGTTAGGTAGAGAGGTGCACAGGTAGAACAGGTGAGTGTCCGGCAGAGGCAGGTGCAGCCAGGTGTGTCTGTACCTCGAACACGCCCTCTGACCTCACACTCACATACCTGTAATCCTCTGCAATTTGCTATACACGCACACACACACACACACACTCTGCCGGAGCAGAGGCCACCTGTGGTTGCAGTTGTGTGGGATTGCGTGCAGCGCTGTGAGCTGGGTGCTGTCCTCAGCGGGGCGTGTTTCACAGCCTGTTTGTGTGATAATACTGAGGCGCGGAGCCGGGCGCGGAGCCGGGCGCGGAGCCGGGCGCGGAGCCGGGCGTGGACCCAGCCGCATCGGAGGGCGGACCACAGGAACAGTGCAGCGTGTTTCAGTGTACATCGGTGCCTCAGGGGGGCACACAGAGCAGCGCTTTAGAGTGTAAATCGGATTCAAGACGGCTGTGTGATGTCAGCACTCTCTTCATCCTGTTCAGCACCCCTGTCAGCTCATCTGGCCACGCCAGCGGTGACAGGTGGTGTGAGGCAGGCACGTTCTCCAGGGGCGGAGCTTTCTGCAGCAGGTAGACCACAGGACTCCGCACCAGAGGGTTACGGCTCCCTGACAGCGGGGTGAGGGGGGTGCTGTTGAATATTTGAGCATAAATTGGTTACAGATTGCACATTGTGTAAAAAATGTGGCTTTGGTGAATGAGTGAGCCTCATTGTTGTGTACTCACGGGCTGCTGTGTTCCTCTGTACTCTGTACTCTGAGGCACTGTTTCCTCAGTGCAGTGGGATGCTTTCTCTGCTGCTGCTGTTTGTTTTGTGTTGCTTTTTTGATTTGTTTTGTTTACTTCCTGCATGGAAAATGAGCTGCAATCAGCCGGAGGAAAACGAGGGCGAGAGCTGTGATTGGCTGTTGTTGAAATGAGGGCACACGCTCTGATTGGCTGGGGGGGAATGAGGAGAAAAAAACAAAGTCTCTTTCATCTTGTAAAACATGACTGTCATGTATGTATATGTATAATGTATGTATAATTCATACATGTATGTCTAAATTATCCAACAGATAATTGGCCAGTTGGTAATTATGCCCCCAGCCTCTGATCTGGCACATCCTGCTTTATGATCATACTGATTCAGTACAGATTTATTATATATTTATCATGTATTTACTTGGCAGATGACCTTCTTTTTGCTGGAAGTCGCTGGTATAGATACAGTAGATTTAGCACAGTGCGTAACAGGCTGCTGTTCTGGGTGGCTGTGGCTGGCTGCCTGTGCCTCTCTCATGTTGTCTGAGAGCTCACAGAGCAGCTGCAGTGTCCTCTCTCGAAAGAGTCAGACCCTCGGAGAGTGGGGGAGGAGTCCTCCCTGAAAGAGTCAGACCCTCGGAGAGTGGGGAAGGAGTCCTCCCTGAAGGAGTCAGAGCCTAAGGGAGTGGGGGAGGAGTCCTCCCTGAAAAAGTCAGACCCTCGGCAGACCCTCGGGGAGTGGGGAAGGAGTCCTCCCTGAAAGAGTCAGAGCCTCAGGGAGTGGGGGAGGAGTCCTCCCTGAAAGAGTCAGACCCTCGGAGAGTGGGGAAGGAGTCCTCCCTGAAAGAGTCAGAGCCTCAGGGAGTGGGGGAGGAGTCCTCCCTGAAAGAGTCAGACCCTCGGGTAGTGGGGGAGGAGTCCTCCCTGAAAGAGTCAGACCCTCGGGTAGTGGGGGAGGAGTCCTCCCTGAAAGAGTCAGAGCCTCGGAGAGTGGGGAAGGAGTCCTCCCTGAAAGAGTCAGAGCCTCAGGGAGTGGAGGAGGAGTCCTCCCTGTCCCTTCGGCCTCACGGCTCCATTAGCATAAGGAAGGTCCCCGCTTGCTTGTTAGATGTTGTGAGGGCTGCTGTTTGGAAGTGAGGCTGTAATCTGCTTCTGTGTGTGAGGATCTCCACACAGCAGGACCTGTGGAAGGTGATGTTAGGGAAGCAGTGGACTGTAATCTGCTCCTGTCTGTGAGGAGTGTAGGTGGAGCTGCGTGGGCCAGCTCGTGCCGTTCTGGCTTTACCTGTGGTGCCTCTTGGCTGGTTTCTGTCAGCCCTTGCAAAGCTCAGTACACAGTTTGTTCACTCGTAACACTACTTGCTGCTGAGGGGCCAGAGATGACTTTGAAGTTAATGGGTGCACGTGTGTGTGTGTGTGTGTGTGTGTGTGTGTGTGTGTGTGTGTGTGTGTGTGTATGCGCGTGCAGGGGGGGGTTAGCTTTATTTTTATGGATACTGCTGTTGGTTATTGCATTCCTATCAGAGTAGTAAGATGGAGTTCATTGTTGTAACCCATATGAAAAGCACTGTTATAGGAAACGACACACATGAACTTGCATGCTCTGTGATGCTCACCTGTCTTGCGTTAGCTTTGTACATGGCTGGGCTCCTGTGACAGTCTGTGTCTGTGACATCATCCTGCGTGTGGCATTGTCAGTCACACAGTTCTAAACCCCCTGTGGTCTGACAGTTTAGTGGAGTTTATAAACGTGACCAGATTAGAGAGAGGGAGAGACCAGACACTCCACAGACCTCCCCTAAATGTGAAATGGCCCAGGAAAGTACATCTGTAAAACCCCTTTTCCAAAATCTGTTTTAAATTCAAAATGTCCCTAGGCTTTTTTTATCATTATGATTTTATTTTATTACACTTGGAGGGGATAGTGCTTTTTATTATTATTGGGCATAAGTCTAATAAAAACGGGTGAAACCAAACGGCAGATCCTAAAATTAAAAGACATTAAATAAAGCGCCTGTTTTCTCTTTCCTTCTCCTTAATTGGAACAGCAGCTTTTTCTTCAAAGCAAAAAAAAAGAGGGAAACTTGCAAAGAACTTTTAAAATCAATATATCTGGAGGAAATGAGGCTATCTGAGTCTGCTGGCTACACGGCATTTAATCATATTTCTGCTGCTCCTTTCCTTAATTAGTTTATGCAGAAATTGGGGGGGGGGGGTTTAAGTGTGCACATTTACTTTTACCCTGACCCCAACTGGAATAAATTAGAAGTGGATTAACTTTCAGCCCAGAGCAAAGTTTGACCCCTCCAAACTTGTTTTCTTTTTTTTTTTTTTTGGCAAGGGGAATGGCTTGTCACCGAAAGTCCCAGATGTCCCGAAATAAAGCTTACAAATTGTATTTTACTGTAGTCACAAAGTAGCAGCGTTCTGAGCTTTTGTCTGCTGTTACCCCATTGTGCTCTTTCAGAGGAAAACTGCGCATTGCGATTGTTTTTCCCTCCCTTTATTTCCGAACACAGTTTTGCCATCACAGTAGAGGAGAGCGTGACTGACATCATTCCCCGAACCATTTACATTACGTTTATATTTATTCATTTGGCCGAAACCAGAGTTCTGTCAGCAGATGTCGTGCCGGATGGCTGCCATTGTGGCACAGTGTTTCTGCAGCAGGACTGTGTGGCAGGAGAGCGGTAACGGCATCGAGCCGAGCCGGACTGGGTCAGACTGGGCCGGGGCGAGGTGCGGGAGGGGAGGGGAGGGTGGTGTAGGTGGGACGGGGCGATGAACCACACTCGTGTTCACTGAATGGCTCCAAAACAGGCCCACTGCGTAGAGGCTGTGGTATAGAGCTGTGCAGAAAGCTGTGTCAGAGGCTTCCTGCTGATGTCTGCGGTCCTCTGCGGTCCTCTGCGGTCCTCTGTGACCACATGACCCTGCTCTCAACTACCGCTGCAGAGACCGTTTGTCATGAAGGCCGTGCACAACAGCGGTCATGTTCAGCGAAGGCAACCCGCTCTTTCCTCATCTCACCCTGGCTGAGCCGATTCTCTTATCCAGAGCAACGTCATCAGTTTGCCTTTTTTTATTTACAATATCCATTCATACAGCTGGGTATTCAGTGAGGCAGTGTGTGGTCAGTACAGTATCCCACCCAAGGGTACAGCAGCCGTGCCCCGCCTGGGCCTGGAACCTGCAGGAGCCCCGCTCTGCCGGTGCTGTGCAGAGTGTTTGAAGTTGCAGGGAGCTTGAGCTGCAGGGACGCTTGTTTGTAGAGTTGGCAGAGGCCCATATTTTACTAATGTAGAGAGTCTTTCTCCCAGACCTGGGCGCAGGGGTAGGGCCGTGGAGGGACCAGGTCCTGTCCTTAAGGACTGCAGGTGTGTTCCTGGCTTTTGAGACATGTCGACCGCTTTCTGAAGGGAGAAGTGGGTCATGTTTCCTTCACTCCTCCCCTCTCCCTCTCTCTTCTTCATTCCTTTGCCCTGTTTTCTGACTTCCGCCCTCCTGTTCCACCCCTCACACTCACTCGGTCTGGGTCTCATACTCTCACCCCTTCAAAATCTCCATCTCCATCTATCACTCTCTCACCGCTCTTTTTCTGTTACCCTAGCCATCCGTCTCACTCTTAACCATCTCAGCCTGTCTCTGCGTTACCCTGACGCTGCCCCACCTCTCTCTCACCCCCTCTCACACTCGTTCTCAGTGTCCGTCTCTCCCTCTCTCACCCCCTCTTTCTCTCTTCCCCTCTCACTCTCTCTGACCCTCCATCCTCCTCTCTCTCTTCCTCTCTCACACTCCCTTGTCAGTTCAGTTGTCAGTCTCAGCTCAGCTCCGTTCAGATAAGGCTTTATTAGCGTGGCATTAAACAAATTACTTTACCCAGTCATTAACTTCAGCAGTCAAACAGCAGATTACAACACCAATGTAAATACACCCCCCCATTTCTATTCATATGGTACACAACAGCTAAAGGAAACCCTTGGGTGCCTGGTTCAGAGTTACCTCATCCGCTCCCAGCTGGATGTTAAGGATTGGGTTGGTTTGTTTTATGTTTTTAAAGTTTTGAGCAGGACTGGGCGTGCCTCTCGGGTTCGGTCTCTTTGCTGTCCAGGTGCTGGGCTTTTCCGTCAGCCTCTCTCGATTGCGGTGGCTCATTCGTTAACGTTAATGCTGGGCGGCGTCGGGCACAGACTGCAGCCCTGTCTCCCTCCTCACCCTTCAGTGAACTAATCTGTTCTTTTATTCCCATTTTTTTACACTGCATTTATTTTCTGAGTACCTCAATTTCATGAGGTCATATACTGTACCCCCTAAACCACTTTGAAGAAGAAATAGCCCTTCATGCCAAGATTAATCAAAAGCCTTCTTAAAGTCAATGAAGCTAGAAAATAGCTCTCCTTCATGATTTTGGTGGAGGTGTTTGTTTACTCGGTAGGTACATGGTGTAAATGTGGGGTGCTGCAGTACCTCTACCACTGTTACCTCTCTCTCTCCCTCTCTACCTCTCTCTCTCTCTCTCTCTCTCTCTCTCTCTCCCTCTCTGTCTCTCTGTCTCTTTCGCTCTCTCTCTCTTTCCCCCTCTCTCTCTCTTTCCCCCTCTCTCTCGCTCCCTCTCTCTCGCTCTCGCTCTCTCTCTCTCTCTCTCTCTCGCTCTCGCTCTCGCTCTCTCTCTCTCTCTCTCTCTCTCTCGCTCACGCTCTCTCTCTCTCACTCTCTCTCCCTCTCCCTCTCTCTCTCTCTCTGTCTGTCTCTCCCCCCTCTCTCTCTCTCTCTGTCTGTCTCTCTCTCTCTCGCTCTCTCTCTCACTTGACCTCTCCCTTCTCTCTTTTTCTCTCCATGTATCTCTCTCTGTCTCTCTCTCGGCAGAGCGGGTCAGTGCAGGTTGATGGCTGTCGGATATGCAGGGTGGTAGAGTGCGAGGTGATCTCTCTCTCTCTCATCGAGAGTCTGGTTCAGGGCTCGGCCTCTTTCCCCGTGCCTTCCCTCTGTGCCGTTTTTACCATAACCCAATCAGACGCCAGCGTTTAAGCAAGAAGAACACCAGGAGATGGTGAACAGGGGAAACCTGACCTCAGCTTTTAGTACAAAAGAAAACACTGCTATTAAACTCCCGAGCAAGTGCAGACATCGCCATGGGGCCGTCAAACAACGAACGGCACAGCATGACCTCACCCGGCTTCCCCTGCAGGTGCCTGTGATGCGCGAGTCTCTTTTTTCCAGGTGTGTTTGGAGTCGGAACACGCAAACCTGTGAAGGCCCAGCGGCCCGTTTGTTGTGCTGCCGCGGTTTGCCCCTCCGCTGCGAGGGGGACCAGCTGGACAGCTTTATCACGCAGCAATTCCCCTGCTTTTCTCGCTAATTCCGCTGTGTCGCGGTTTGAAGCCTCTCTGCTGACGGTGCGTGCCGCCATATCCGCTTTTAATTAGCTCTCCAGCTAAATTGCAATCACGGCTTTCACAACGGCCCAGCGGTTGGCCAAATCGAGGAGGCGGCGGCTTCCTTCGCGGCGCTCTGAGGAAGAAAGGGCCGTGTGTTCTGCACGAGGTGGCCAATCACGCAGGAGTGGAAAATTAAGATCACAAAAGACGTAAGACGCAGGCCAGGGCCAGAGACCAGCACCGCTCACGCAAACACAGAGAGCTGTGAATGCAGCTCTGTGCAGATAGCAGACCTGCATCACAAACAGGGTCACAAAAGCAACTGCGTTCTCAGTAATGATGCGGTAAAGCAGTGATTAGTGTTTGCATATGCAATGAAAGTGTGTAGTTTGCAGAGAGAGCACGGGGACTGGTGAGACTCCACGGTTTGGTGCCAGTATCTGCAGCTGCCACAGTCCCTCTCAACTCAGTCACTTTAGATTTGATTTTGAGTCCAGGTGATCTTGATTCGATCTTAAACCGTCTGTGGCGCACCCCTCAGCATCTTGGGGCGAAACGCTCAGGTGACGCCTCCTGAACCGCGACCTGTGGTGCGACGTGATTTTTCTTTTTAATTTTCTTTTTTTAATCCACCACTGGGTGGCGCTGTCCGGGCTTCACATTTTTCCAGGTTTGTGGTGCAAAGCTTTTATGGTATTTCAGAGCCCTTTGACCTCAATCAGCAGGCCCTGGGCGAGAGAGAGAAAGAGAGAGAGAAACCTGAGACTCAGCGCAAAAAAATTCTGATGAGATTAAAGCCACAGGTCTGGGATCAGTCTCTGTCACAGGAGCCGCCTGCTGCAGCCTGTGCCTCAATCTCCCGGGATTAAAGCCACATGTCTGGGATCAGTCTCTGTTCCCAGGGGTCCTGCTGGGATATGTTTTTTCTCTGCGTTTTCAGAGATTGCTGAGCGCTTGCCTTCAGCTCGAGGGGAGGAGGGTTGGTGTCATTTGGAGAGGTCTGCCGTGTGAGCGGCAGGTCGAGCTGTTAGTGAGATGGCAGAGGGAGAAGCGCGTTGGATGATGGTCTGATGCTGCTGTACAGAGATGAAACACAGGCTGCAGAAACACAGGCTGCAGAAACACAGGCCACCGAAACACAGGCCACCGAAACACAGGCCGCAGAAACACAGGCCACCGAAACACAGGCTGCAGAAACACAGGCTGCAGAAACACAGGCCACTACTGCAGAAACACAGGCCACTACTGCAGAAACACAGGCTGCAGAAACACAGGCCACTACTGCAGAAACACAGGCTGCAGAAACACAGGCTGCAGAAACACACGCTGCAGAAACACAGGCCACCGAAACACAGACTGCAGAAACACAGGCCACCGAAACACACGCTGCAGAAACACAGGCCGCAGAAACACAGGCTGCAGAAACACAGGCCACCGAAACACAGGCTGCAGAAACACAGGCCACCGAAACACAGGCCGCAGAAACACACGCTGCAGAAACACAGGCCGCAGAAACACAGGCCACCGAAACACAGGCTGCAGAAACACACGCTGCAGAAACACACGCTGCAGAAACACACGCTGCAGAAACACAGGCTGCAGAAACACAGGCCACCGAAACACAGGCCGCAGAAACACAGGCCGCAGAAACACAGGCCGCAGAAACACAGGCCGCAGAAACACAGGCCACCAAAACACAGGCCACTACTGCAGAAACACAGGCCACCGAAACACAGGCTGCGGAAACACAGGCCGCAGAAACACACGCTGCAGAAACACAGGCTGCCGAAACACACGCTGCAGAAACACAGGCCTGGGCAGGGCAGTGTGGCATAGTGGTAGGAGGCGGAATTTGTAACCGAAAGGTTGCTGGTTCAGTTCTAGGCAAGGTGCCTAAGTCTCTGTGGATAAGAGTGTCTGCTAAATACCATTAATGTAATGTGATGATATGAAAGAAGGCCTGTGGTGACGCTGGGGGTGACTCATGCAGCCCTTCCAGAACAGGCCGAGGAGCCTGACGGTGCTTTCTGAGAGCTTTTTGGGGAGGGAGGAGGAGTGCAAAATGAGTGCCTTCTTCGTGCAGCCTAGTGCCTATTGAGCTGTTTTAAGAGTTGTGTTGAGTGTCTGGTTGAGTAACAAGAGGTGCTAAAATGCAATGGTAAAGAGGACTGTTGTCCATTAGCAGCTGGAAAAATGAGAGAATCTCTGCTGCAGCCCCCTGCAGTAGAGGCGGGGGGGTAGTAGGTAGGGCGCCGTGTGGGGGGTGGGGGGGGGGGCAAAGGGCACACTCAGGCAGGGTGTACAGTGCTGCCCCAGGCACTGCCCACAGTGAGGTGGAGGGGTAATAGCAGACCCGTCTGACCTCACTGATCCTAGATCAGTCTCCCTGGGTCCCGGCGGGGTCCTCTCGTTGAGTGTTTAGGTTAAGTTCTTTGCTGCAGGTACCTTCCTCTGCCCCCATCATCTCAGTGGAGCTGATTTGGGAGCAGGGATCTGACCCCTGCGGGTCGGGATTCGGATAAACCCCTGCAGCAGCGTGCTAAATTTAACCAAGAACCTCTCAAATCCAGTGCCGTCATTCACCTCGTTATCCGGCTTAGACCGCTGCGGAGTATACACAGGAAAAGCTATCACGGAGCCCCCTTAGCACCACCACCTTCCACCGCCACCTTATCCTCTGCCCTGAACCGGCTCTGAGGAACTCTGCCTCCTCCGGGCCGGGCAGGAGCCAGGCCTGCCGTTACAACTTAATTGGGACACGTTTATAAATACCTTATAAAGACATTGTGGCCTGGTTAAGCTGCAGCTCCCGGGAACACCGTGACCCGTTTGGGAGAGAGCGACGGCTTCCTCCCCTGCACCCCCCCCCCCCACGCCCTCGCCCATCTCGGGAGTCAGGTATGATTGTCAGCATGTGACCGCTGCTCTCGGTGACGGGGTTCCTGGCGGGCCGCGTCCACCGAGTGGCGTGGCGAAGAAAAAACGCCACGTGCCGCTGGTTGATTAAAGCCCGATCGCGATGTCGATCTCATTACACGCAGCGGCTGTGAGATTTCAGCTGACTGGACGGACCCGTGCCAGAGTAATTACAGACACTCGGGCTGACTGATGTGACCGGCCAATTATCTCTGCTGAGGCTGCATTGTGTTTTATGGTAGCTACCAATATCTTGTAATTAGCAGCTTAGTGAGGCCTGTGGGGGGGGCAGGGGGAGGGAAATGAAGATGCGTAATTGTGACCCTGGGAGGCAGGATTTCCCGCTCCAGGATACACCTCTCCAGTCAACAGAGTCCAGTCAGGCAACAACGGAGCAAAGCCCGATGGCAGCCACTCTTGAGAATGCCTGTTTGTCTTTTAGGCATTTAAACCAGCACTCACATTTGGGCAGAGATTGTAAGCCATCCTCAGCCTCTGTCCAAACCCCCCTTCCCCAAACCCGGATCTACATGGCTGTTTTTGTCTTAACAGGAAGTTTGGTTTCACTCGCTGTACAGGAAGATGATTTTGGCCCAGAAGGTTAGACTCAGTTCCTTGTTAGTTCTTTGAGTCTGTAACTCCTTTTGTCCCCCCATCTCTCTGCAGGTTCCAGAGATCACCAGCCTGCCCGTGGCCCCCCCACCCGTCCCGCCCCGAATTCCGCCGCCCGCGGTGGAGTCCAGGCCCCCGGAGGTGGCCCCCGTTAGAAGCAAAGAGCCGCCCACTGCGCCCCTGCCGCCCTCTTCCTCGTCCTCGTCTTCCTCGCGCGGCCAGGAGAGGGAGAAGAAGAAGAAGAAGCACAAGAAGCGGTCCCGCACGAGGTCCAGGTCCCGCTCCCGGTGTCGGTCCCGTTCGCGCTCGTCGTCACGGTCCCGGTCCCGGTCCAAAACCAAGCACGCCCTCCCCAGCGCCTACAGAACTGTCCGCAAGTCCAGGTGAGCGAGCGAAAGGCTAGCTGTGCACCTGGGCTCTGTACCCGTGCATTTGAGCTGACACTTAAATCCAGGGTAACTGTGGAAATGTTCAGCTTTACAGCCCCTTCTGCAGCAGGGGGGGGGGGGGGGAGGCTTTATGGGTCCCAAACTGGTTGGAGCCTTGTGCAATCAGTGACTCGCTGATTGGAGCCAGTCGTGTTTTCTTGTTTAGTGGAAAGCCATTTGATTGGTTCATACGTGTCAGTGATGGGCAGCGCACAGTAGGTCCTGTATGCCTCTCTCTGTTTGTGACGCCGGATGCCTTTCCTGTATGAGGCCGTGCACCTGTCAGGAATACAGGAAGACGCTTCACAGGCCCGGGTTAAAATGACTGACAATGGTGTGTGTGAATTACACCTGCAGCCAAAACTGATGGAGGACGGAGCCCCTGCAGTGAGATTGGGTCCGAGATTGCTTCCTCGGATGCACGAGCTCCGAAATTCCTTTTTTTATATATAAGCAATTACTCACTTTGCCATTGAAAGGAGACAGAGGTCAGATTCCTGCCGGCATCCCATGGTAAACACAGAGAATGTCCTTTCCAGGGTTTCCAGTGGCACTAACCTAAATTGATTTCAATAAAATGCTAAGAGACAAATCTGCAGTGGGCGGTACCACATCAGGGCAGACACCACCTGTGCTGTCGTTTGTCCACAGAAGTGTTTGTGGAGATGTCAGTGTTGGACAGGGCATTGTTTCATGCACAGGCTGTTCCTGACCTCGTGCGACAAAACAGCTGGTTCATCCTCCATCCAGTGTTGATGGTTTGGCAGAAGTGTGCAGGCTGGGAGCCAGGAGTTTAGTGGGTTTGATTCCCTAGTTGTGTAGTGCTGTTGTGCCCTTAACCTGGGTTTAAACTGTCTTGCTTCAGTAAGTATGCTGTAGAGCTGTGCTATGCATTTAGACTGCAGAAACAGCCGAACCTTCATTATTTGGTGCGGAGGGTGGCCATGGGAAGTCAGGGAAGGAGAGTGATGAAATTATGAGGAATCGTTACAAAGTCAGCACCCCCTACACCTTTTAAATAATGTATTTTTCACAGAATTTAACTTCGTGGAGCAATCATGCGACAGTATCCAATACCACAGGCTTGCCCACCTTTCAAATACCTGTTTTCCTCCCTTATTTACAGAAGTAATTTGATATGTTTGTGTGGGAAAGGGATACTTCATGGAGCAATCCTGACAGTATCCAATACCACAGGCTTTGTGGTATTGCATTTTGGGTAGCTGATACGCAGCTGCATCTGTGTACGTCACCCTCAATCAGGGCTTCTGCCAGGCAGACAGAGAATACAGTGTCACTCTTACATGTCGGGCAGGCCTGCCGTCAGCTCTGATCAAGGTGCTGTTTAACCGGCCCTGATGGGGGCTTTGATCGCGGCGAAGGCGCTGGTGTTCGATGTGTGAGGCGCACAGCGTTTGGGGTTTCCCTCACCATCTGTCTGAGCCTTCCAGTTTCTCCAGACTCCGCAGGTATCAGCGTGGCGCTGTGCTCAGGGGTTGCCGCCTCAGGTCTCAGCTGGGGCACTGCGGTTGTGTCCTTGAACACGGAGCTTAATTACATCAGTGAATATATACTTGTTTGGAGTTGGAACAAATGGCAGAATGTAAGCAGGAAATGGCATGATGTGAAGCCCCCTCTCGTATCCAGCTCTTTTGTGGCTTGAGGTTTCCTGCATGTGTTCTCTGAGTCACTCTCAGTAAGATCATCTGCCAAAAGAACGAAACAAAAATGAAGCAGCCTAGTGACCCCCGACGCCCAGTCACAGAAGAAATGGGGCAGGTGATCCCATGTCCCAGGGCCAGCAGTAGTTACAAGAAGAATCAGTAGAAGTACTGCAGCTTGCCTGTACAATTACAGAGGCTTTCAAAGCAACGGGCACTGAAGGTGAAAAACTGGGCTTCTTAGAGCTATCGGGAGAAAAACATTTTTTTGAGATGGGCAAACTGTCAATGACGAACCAACAGAATTGCCTGGTTGTGTATACACCACACGCCCATATGACTTGAAAAGGCCTTTGACATGTACGTGCTGGCTTATGCGCATGTCTGCCCTGTGCAGTCTTTGTCCGTGGCGTGTGCTGCTGGCTGTGTGTGATTGCCGGGCTAAAAGAGCCCGAGCCGGCTGAAGATGACAGAGATCGGTGCCGACAGATGTTGGCACGAGCCTGACTGACTCACCCGCTGACCGTAGCTTGACCCACTCAAGGCTCAAGGTGTTTGTTTTGGCTTGTTTTTTTGGGCTGGGAAAGTGGTGTGTCGAGCTGGTTGCTCAGATCCAGCGGAACGGCCTTACCCTCAGCTCAGGGCTGTCGGCGTATGCGCCCCCTCCTAACATCATAAAACACCCTCCTGTCTCACGTAATTCCTCAGCGCAAGTCCGTCTGTCTCTGCCTCTGAAGGTGCCTCTGCAAATGAAATATTCTGCTTGTATGAAATAGTGTTGGAGAGAGTGGGGGTTGCAGCCCTTTGAAAGAGCATGAAAATTGTGCACGTTCTTATTTTAAGAGCGGTGTTCTTTATGAATAGATCTCCCACCACTCCCTGTCTGCCAGTCTGTAAGCTTTCACACAGCGGGATCAACTGGGCCAATCAGAATGAGGCGTCTCGCCCAAGGAGATAACTGCAGTCTTCTAAGTGGATTTAGAATGGGCTGCAGTGTGGTGTAGTGCTAAGGAGCAGGGCTTGTATCCGAAACGTTGCTGGTTCGATTCCCCACTGGGTCACTGCTGCTGTACCCTTGGGCAAGGAGGTTAACCCTGCATGGCCTCAATAAATATCCAGCTGCATAAATGAATAAAACCTATGTAAGTCGCTCTGGATTAGAATGTATGCTACATGACAGTAATGTAAAATAATGTAATGTGACAGACAGCCTTCATGTCCAGAGTCCAGCACTAAAAACTATGCTCCAAGTCACCCCCTGTCTCTCCCCACACCTCCATACCTTCTTCAGTAAAAATGGTCTTCTATTCTCTCCCTTCCCTCTGTTACAGTATTTTTTCCCAGAATGTAGGTGCAATTTGTAATACCCTTTTTCAGTACTCTTACTTCATAATTATTTGATGACACTCTTGCATATTTTACAGACCCCCCCCTCAATTTGCCGCTTTTATTTCTAAATTTGCCGGGCCCGTGCCTCCCCCAGTCCCTCTTCATTATACCTGTTCCGACAGGAGGGGCTGTTTCATTAACCCTTCCAAATGCTGCTATCGCCCTCAAAACTCAAAAAACTGGGAACGGGTTTGAAGTTAGACATTGAATATGGTGTTATTAACGGGGAGAGGTAGATGGAGGGGTAGAGGGAAAGGTAGGTGGAAAGGATGGGCTGTGCTTGGTACGCTGCTGGTGTAGCATTAGCAGTATGGCTGCACAGCAGAGGCTGGCCACAGGCCTCACAGTGAGACAGTGTGTACCTGCACAGTGCTGTATTATTCATACACACAGCAGGTGCCCTTGTCCTGAGTGCCTTACGCAGCTTGCATCTCTACACGCCAGCCAGTCTTTCAGCAGGGTTCTCTCTCTCTCTCTCTTTCTCTCTCTCTCTGTCTCTGTCTCTCTCTCTCGCTCTCTCATGCAGGTCAGGTTAAACACCTTTCCCCCAAAGTCCAGAGGTTGCCATTACTTTCTTTTTAGCCTCTTGTGCTGGAAGCCATCCGTTAATTTGACACGGACCAGCCAGTGGGATCAGCTCCCATTTTTCAAACCCTGTGCACTGTGTCAGTCATGTATTTTCCTCAGTACAGTGGAACCTGTGAGGTGCCTGCTGGGTATTGTACGCATCAGGTAAAGGGGTAGTATGGTGTGCAGGAGGCTGTGGTCAGAGAGAAAATGGCCAGTGGGCGGGGCATTAAAGCTCGTGTGAATTCACGGGGTGGGGCCAGATGGTCAGGCAGCCCTTTGATTGGGTTGCTGCACAGTCACCCCCCAGGGGGTTCAGAGGTTGTGTTTCTCCATGTCCTCTGGCTCTGGTTTTTGATTTCTCTTCTCTCTCTCTCTCTCTCTCTCTCTCTCTCTCTCTCTCTCTCTCTCTCTCTCTCTGTCCCAAGGTCCCGGTCGAGATCGCCCGGCCGGAGAGAGAGGGGGGCGCGGTCGTCTGAGAGGAGGCGGGAAGAACGAGAGCGGGAGAGAGAGCGAGATCGCTACGTCCCCAGTGCCTATCGCCTTGGCAACAGCCCCGGCTTCAGCAAGAAGCGCTCCCGGTCCAGGTAGAGGTTGATCCTCCGGGGGGGGGGATCTTACACATGGCCTGAGAGTGTAGCTGCATTCATCTTAGTCCACGAGTGCAGCTGTGGGCACACAGTATCTCTCCTACTGCTAATCCATCCATAACACATCTCCTGATGTGCTCATCTTTATACAGGGAATCATCTCTTTAGGTGGCTGTGTAGCATAGTGGTAAGAAGTAACCGCTGCTGTGTTCTTGGGCAAAGTACTAAATCCACTGTTGCCTCAGTTAATATCCAAGTGTATAAATGGATACCATGTAAAAAAAAAAAACTTGTAATCTATGTAAGTTGCTCTGGATAACGGTGTCTGCAAAATGACAGTAATGTAATGTGTCTCCTGTGTAGAGATCTGTAAATCAACAAATGCAGAAAGTCATTTTAATTACTCCAAAGCTGCGGTGCCGGCAGGACCGTGGCGCTGAAGTTGGGATGTTTGGCTTTCGTGGGGACGCTCCCCTGGTGTGTGTGCGTTTGAGGACGGTCCCCACACAGACGCAGAGCTGTCGTCTCATACGCATTCCTGATGACAGCCGGGACTGCCGACCAAACGCAGAGCTGCTTCTGCATATTCGGCCTTTACATTAATGCTTTTCTGCATTTATATAAAACTCTCACCCCAAAGTCCTTACATTAATATTTTTCTACTTTTTTATCTGAGGCTCGCCCTGAAAGTTTTTATGGTAATCCTGCAGTTCAAACTTCCAGGGGTAAAAAAGAGGTTATTAGGAAGAGAAGGCCCTGCAAATGCATTCATTCTGTGACTGGGTTTCACTTCGGAAGCTGAGAGGTGCAGCTGACCCGCGCTCACGTTGTTGTGACAGCTGACAGTTTGAGCACAGACAGAGTAGCCTGTCCAACAGTCGTTCTTAACCCCAGTCCTGAGAACTCAAAATGTGTCTCTTATACTTAATTCCAACCGAACTCAGCCAACCGGCTTTGAGCTGTTAATGGAACACTGATCTAGGTGTCGGTGACGATCTGCCAGAAGCCTTTTGTTTAAAAAAAAAAAAAAAAAAGGCTGTGTCATTTCAGCTGCTAAAAATACAGACGTAAAAGTTTTCCTTGTCCTTTTTTTCTCAAGTATTATATGCCCCTCATACAAATGTAGGGCAGCTGTCTCCTGTGATTTATCTTGGTTGTTTAATTGTTCTTGCTGCTTTAATATTTGATTAATTGAACAATCAATTACCCAGAATGTGTTCCGTATTTCTAATTTCCTTGAGGCACAAATTAACAAAAACCAGCTGAGGAAAGTCTTCCTCGTACCTTGTTATCAGAGCAAATGCACCTCCAGATAGGCATTTGTTTCACAGAGGACCTCCAGCGGAGAACGAGGTTTCCAGGCCAGGTCAGGGTTCGGTAGCAGTGCCGGGTCGTGCAGACAGGCAGTTCAACCCAGAGCCAGGTCGGGTCAGCATGTGCAGGATCCCGGGGTTTGGGTCAGGAGGCGCTGCTGTGCGATCCAGTGATGAGCATCATGAACTCATAATTAACACTCCGAATAGACTCAACGTTCAGCCACATGAAAAGAGAACGACGTGTGGAATCCCATTTCCTCACAGTGGGAGGGAGAGGGCTGGGAGTGGGAGGGTCTGTCTCAGACGTGTGGTGTGGAAGTGGTAAAAATGGGACACTGGTTATATTTAAGCAGAGCCGGCCTGCTTTCAGGCGACCTGCTGGGAGTTTCTCCGGTACACCTGTGTGGAAGGGGAAGGTGCGGTCCAGTATCCTACCTCAGGCTGAAACCGCCACAGGGGCCTTACACTGAACAGGTCTGAAGCAGAGCTGGACGTGACCTTCCTCATGATTGGTCAGAGTCTCACTCCCGTGTTATTTCATTGGCTGGATGAGCTGCAGGTTTGGTGTCGCAGGGCAGACTGAGCTGTACCTCACTGCCTCACCTCATAACAGCAGGGTCTCACAGGGATCAACTTCACGACACGCGGCCAGCGTGACCCGGGGTATCAGCGGGTGGGTGTCTGTGGAGGTCAGGCTGTGGGAGAGTCTGGTGTTTGAGAGCACAGCGGCGGTGTGGCGGGTGGGTGTCTGTGGAGGTCAGGCTGTGGGAGAGTCTGGTGTTTGAGAGCGCAGTGGTGTGGTGGGTGGGTGTCTGTGAGGTCAGGCTGTGGGAGAGTCTGGTGTTTGAGAGCGCAGCGGCGGTGTGGCGGGTGGGTGTCTGTGAGGTCAGGCTGTGGGAGAGTCTGGTGTTTGAGAGTGCGGCAGCGGCGGTGTGGTGGATGGGTGTCTGTGAGGTCAGGCTGTGGGAGAGTCTGGTGTTTGAGAGTGCGGCAGCGGCGGTGTGGTGGATGGGTGTCTGTGGAGGTCAGGCTGTGGGAGAGTCTGGTGTTTGAGAGCGCAGCGGCGGTGTGGTGGATGGGTGTCTGTGGAGGTCAGGCTGTGGGAGAGTCTGGTGTTTGAGAGCGCAGCGGCGGTGTGGTGGATGGGTGTCTGTGGAGGTCAGGCTGTGGGAGAGTCTGGTGTTTGAGAGTGCGGCAGCGGCGTTTTCTCAGTTTAGGGCCTGCGAATGCCACGGGGTAAGCCGTCGTCCCTGGGGGTGAGTCTCGGTGTCAGTGAAATTCGCATCCGCTCGTGAACTCCACCCCGTAGCGTGGACATCTGTAGGCAGGTCACGCCCCCGAAGACTCGGCCCCCGCCAGCAAGGAATTACAGCTGACATTTCCAAAACTCCCCAGCCAGGCGAAAAAAAAAAAAAAAATAAAACCTCCGCATTTCATTAAACTTTTATTCTCTCCCGATAACACACTGCTGGCTACTTCCTGTTGTTTCTTTCTGTTAGGCAGAGGTAGCGTCAAGACTTGATTGAACCCAAAATTTCTCTGACATGTTCTCCCCCCCCCCCACCCCCACCTCCGTTCTGATGGTATCGAGGAAAGAGGAACATGGTCGCTGCAGTCAGAAGGAAAGCAGCTCGTGCGGTAGGCCTTTTGTAACGCAAACGGAGACAGTCCGTTAAGTCCAGATGCAAAAACCTTTTTTCTGAGCTTCAATAGCAGAAAAAGACAGATCTTTTCAGAGTCAACAGTGGTTCTGAATTTCTGAATTTTATTTAAACTAGGTGCTAAAAGGGAAAAAAACTTTCAAGATAAATCCCAGCACTGTGTGTGTGTGTGTGTGTGTGTGTGTGTGTGTGTTTGCACGCACGTGTGCCAACTTTTCTGATTCTCTCCCATTATCTAGGATAGATATGCACATACATATTTGTTGCCTGTGCACTAAGCTTTCATACTTGCAGTACTTCATACATAGTTTAAAAGGCATTGGGAAAGACCAAGGGCGCGTCGAACCTCCCCCAGTTTCAGGGAGTTCAGCCAGATGCTACGTATGCTTTGGGCACTGGTGTAATGTAAGGGGTAGGAGACTGAGCTGGCAGTGAGAACGTAGCTGAGGCTGCTCTCTTAAGCAGGATGAATGTAGTGCTCTGCAAATACAGTATCATGCTGGGTAAATGGATGATATGTACAGTGTAAGTCACTCAGAGGAAAGCAAAACAGCATAACAAAACTCTCTTGATGGTATAATTGTGTGCACAGCGCAGCGTGCAGAAGAACACACACAGGGAGCACATGTACAGAAAAAACCCACAAATGATTTATTAACAAACCAAACAGAAGCGGGACACGGCCCAGACGGGACCGCCACAGGAGCGGCTCCTCTCTGCAGCCACACACCTGGGTGTGAGCGTGTGTGATTGGACAGCCAGTAGGCCAGTCTTCAGCCAATAGGCTTTACCCACACACGTTTAGTATGTTCCCGCAGTGACAGTTACAATTACCCTGTCAGAAATGAGGCTAATGGAGTAGATCTCTTACTGGCAGGCTGGGAATTAAGGCCTCTGTGTACTTTGACACGTTCATTCGCTCGCTGTACTAATGTATCGGCAGCTGCGTTTCCGTGATCATCCCGCAGTCCTGTCCTCGCGGATGCGCACGGTGTCACCCAGATCCGCGCAGCCCTCTCTCCCAGCAGACCCACCATGCTGCAGCTGGATCCGCTCCACACACACAGCCCATCAGGCGTCTAACGAGGGGAACTATAGGAGATTAGCCGTCTCCCTAAAGCTGGCGTCCCCACACACACAGCGCCGTCTTAAACCGGCGGTTATCTGGCGCGGTGGGGACCGACAAACCCAGACGTCCTGCCACCGCTGTAATAATGGGATCTGACTCCTCTCGCGCCGTGGTGAACCCGTGGTGCTGTAGGTAATTGAAATTGCCTGTCTGCTTAGGCAAAGTGGTTACATCTTCCCTCCCCTTCTTGCCTGAGAAGGGCACTAATTGTGAGTGTCTGAAATGCCTCCGCTGCTCTGCATGCAAATGAGATCTCTACGCTCCAAGGGAACTTTTTTTAAAAAAAAAAAACCTTTGAGAGGAAGCTCAAAACTGGAAAATCGGGATTTTTATAAAAAGCTGTTAACCTGCACTTCCAGGTTGGCGTCAGTTGTTCAGGACTCAGATTCCACAACCAAGAATCAGAGACGTCAGGCAGGAGTTCTGTCACGACCTCCTTTTGACGGACAAAATGTCCAGGACAGAAATTGTCTCGGTGATTTAAGACCGCCCGGGTGACCCCTGCTGTCGGTGGGTGATCAGTTTCTCTGCATCAGTACTGTCAGAAGCCGGGCCCTGGCGACTCAGCCCCTTGTGAGAGTGAGAGTTCACATCAGAGCGGAAACGAGGCCCTTGTGGGCTTCTTGCATAAAGACCGGCGTCCACCCCCCTTGCTGGAGACTGCACTCGTCCTCGTAAGCAGGAGATGTGAGTGTGTGTGTGGGGTGGGGGGGCGGCAGTTGCATTGCATCTGCGCCTCCCTCCACGCCGTTTCGGAGACACCGCCTCAGGCTCTGTTTGTCCACAATGCACAGTCGCCTCATCTCTAAGCCGGCGCGTGCTCTGTGCAGTCATTTCCTCCCAGTGGACTTCCAGTCCTGTTGTTCACCCAGTGCGAAGAAAAAGCCATGTGTGAGCTGTCTGTGAGGTGTGTGTGTGTGTGTGTGTGTGTGTGAGAGAGAGAGAGAGAGAGAGAGAGAGAGAGAGAGAGAGAGAGAGAGAGAGAGAGAGAGAGAGAGACTGCAGCATTGAGCTCTGTCCAGGTCTCTGCTCTCTGTGGTCTCTGAAGGCTGTTTCTCCTCTTCTGTCCGCAGGTCTCCTCATGAGAAGAGGAAGAGGAAAAGCTCCAAGTCTCACATGAAGCCCAAGGCCTCATCCTGCTCGCCCTCCTCTTCCCCCGGGCGAGCTGGGAGCAGGAAGCGGGCGTCGGCCCATTCTGTCAGCCCCTCCCCCTCCGGTAGCCCCGCCTCAAGCCTGGAAAGGTCCAGGTACTGTACCTGATTGGTCCATTTAGCAGTCAGTCAGTGACACTGTTTTTATCCACCCACAAAGAGGGTACAGTGTGCTAAAATAAAGACAATGCATTTTATTTGTGGTACTTGTAGTATCATGCATTAAAACTCCTTCCGAACACATAGGTCTGTATATGAGTCAAAGTATGAGACTCTGCAAGACCTGACAAGATTTAAGATGAATCTTTCTCTTATTCACTGACCATAATGATGGCTTGCTTTAAACACTAAACCTTTAAAGCCAAGCGTTGCCTGGCTTTGCAGTGATTTTGTTTGATGGTTTCATGCGGGGTATGTCTCTTTTGTAGAGGGGAAAAAGCTATCAGCAGCCCTTAGCTGGCTCATTTTCTTTATTCAACATCATTGTTACTCTTATTTAGCCTTGTACAAGAAACACAGAAGCAAGGGCATATATGCAAAACAAACATGTGACACTTAAAATGGAAGCAGCGTAGTTTCATAGAAGTTGTCCCCGTGGTTCGTTCTTGTTGCTGTGGTCTCAGCGGGTGGAGACCTGAATATTTCATGGCTCTGCAGTTCCCAGGAAACAGCGGCCGTCTCTCCTCTGTCCTGTATTTTCTCCATTCAGCAGCTAAACGCGGATCTTACTGATGTGTGTGCGTCTTTTTTTTTTTTTTTGCAGAGGGGGGTCTCTGGAGAAGGACAAACAGGTGTCCTCCGCCATCGTCTCCTCGGTTCAGACGAAAATCACTCAGGTAAGAAGCAGCGCGCTCTCCGGCCCTCTCGCTCTTGGCAGCTTACAGGACCACAGGGGAAAGATGCACAGATCAGCTCAGTACAGATCAGCTCAGTACAGCCCTCACGGCTGCGAGAACGAGGGTCCGGGTGCAGAACAGCAAGCAGAACATCAGCAGTAAAGCACTGCTGCAGGAAAAGAGCATTGGGAATACAACGAAATCTGAAACAAGCGTATACGTACATTTCAAATGATGGCAAAACAGAACCACTCTCCTTATCTGAAGGCGTGGAAAGTGCCTGACAAATAACTGTGGGAGCAGCAGAAGGTAGGCATGGGATACATCCTGCCTCTGTCTGACAGAATTTGAGGTTCCCCTGCCTTTTAAAATGTTTAGTTTTAGTACTTGTGCTGTTACTCTTAAGGGCCATCTCCCATGATGCTCTTCTCCTGTAACCCGCCACCTGGAGCACTGCGTAGAGTGCTGATCGGAAGCCAGGGAGGAGAAGGATCTGAGGGCTTTGATGCGCAGGCCATGAACAGCAGCAAATCGTTTGCCGTCTTGAAACAGTAGCCAATCCAGCAGCCCCCAAAGCGAACAGCGGCACAGACGCCTCAAAACGAGGGCCGCCGTGGAGAACGCCAGAGTGAATAGCAGCACTGACAATAGCAGCAATGACAGCAGATCCTGCCTAGCGAACAGCGGCATGTCACAGGCGAACACCCCGGCGTGAGGGCCGTCCTAACATGAGCGCACTAAGAATGAGAGCCGCCGTAACGTGTGTGAGCGCGCGCGTCCAAACTGTGGCCCATCTGGAGACCCGCCTAGCGAGCAGCAGCACAGACGTCTCGAACCGAGGGCCGCTGTGGCGTACGCTGTGTGAGCGCGTGCATCAGAGCAGAGCTGTTTCTGCGTGCGTTTCTGTTCCTGCACGGGGTTCATTGCTCCTCCAGGAAGTGCGTCTGTTTTAAAGTCACTACAGCTTGGGTTACGCAGGAAGGCGCTTCAGCAAGGGATGGAATCTGTCTTGAGTTGTTAAGTGTTGTTTTTCTCTCTGTACCTAACAGAATGTATTCCGACAGGTGATGGGTGAATGAACATTTTAGCACTTTAGTTGTTTTTTTTTCTTTAGCTTCAGCAGTTGTCAGGCATGCAGGCGGTATCAGACTGTTATTAGTGAGCCGTTAGGGGCTCGTTAAGACCAGACTGCAGAAGCATCTCCCTCCACACGCTGCGGAGGGACTGTCCATGCTTACACAGACCAGGCCCCGATCGCACAGCCACAAGCAAAACTAAAGCTGTGTGTGTGTGTCTGTGTGTCTGTGTCTGTGTGTGTCTGTGTCTGTGTGTATGTCTGTGTCTGTGTCTGTGTCTGTGTCTGTGTGTGTGTGTGTGCGCGTGCGTGTGTGTGTGTGTGTGTGTCTGTGTCTGTCTGTGTGTGTGTCTGTGTGTATGTCTGTGTTTGTGTGTGTGTGTGTGTGTCTGTGTGTCTGTGTCTGTCTGTGTGTGTGTCTGTGTGTATGTCTGTGTTTGTGTGTGTGTGTGTGTGTGCACGTGCGTGTGTGTGTGTGTGTGTATGTCTGTGTGTGTGTTTGAGATGAGGGTAGATAGCACTCTTACAGTAGCTAATCCCACCAGATTATTAGTCCGTTGGGACGGTTTACTGCAGTACGCTGCTGCTTTGCCATGGCCCTTCATCAGCAGCCTAGCACTGGGAGCTGGGCTTCTCTGAATCCACCAGACCCTGTTCCTCTGATAGCAGCTGATGTCCCCATTGGCTCTCAGTGGCTGCTGATTTCATTCTCTCTACCTCCTTCCTTACAACTCTCTACATCCCTCGCTTTACTCCCACCCCTCCCTCCCTCCCTTTCTCCCCCATCCCTCCCTCCTTCCCTTTCTCCCCCCATCCTTTTCTCCCTCCCTTTCTCCCCCATCCTTTTCTCCCTCCCTTTCTCCCCCATCCTTTTCTCCCTCCCTTTCTCCCCCATCCTTTTCTCCCTCCCTTTCTCCCCCCATCCTTTTCTCCCTCCCTTTCTCCCCCATCCTTTTCTCCCTCCCTTTCTCCCCCATCCTTTTCTCCCTCCCTTTCTCCCCCCATCCTTTTCTCCCTCCTTTTCTCCCCCCATCCTTTTCTCCCTCCCTTTCTCCCCCCATCCTTTTCTCCCTCCCTTTCTCCCCCATCCTTTTCTCCCTCCCTTTCTCCCCCATCCTTTTCTCCCTCGCTTTCTCCCCCTGTTTCTCCCTCCTTCCCTCCCTCTCTGCCTGTGATGTGTGTGCTGTCAGGGCTAATGACGGTGGTAAGGTGTGTGACATTATCCCTGTGGTCTGTAAGTGCTCACCTGGGAGCGAGTTAGAGCCGCAAAGCCGTGCGCTCGTACAGCAGCGGCTCTGGGAGGTAAAGGAGGAGATGCTGAAAGCGTTTCTCTCCGTCGGGGTGATAATAGGCCCAGGCTGGGCCATTAAACCTCCCGCTCCGCGTTCTCACATGCAGGCACTCAACTCAGTCTCACGGTTACAGCTTTAATGGTTATTCTTATAGGCCTTTATTACTGACCATCTTATTAAAGGCCTGGGCCTGCAGTTCTGCCCTGTCTCTGTGAGCCTGGAGACTCGTCTGGAAAAGGTGCTGAGAGCAGAATTCCTTTGCGTCAGACCGACACGCTGTATCTGTGCGTTAAATTAATCTCTGAGAAGTTAAAGAATACTCAGGTGCTCTCAGAAGAACTCTTGAAGAGCTGGCACATAGACCAGCTGTAAATTTATGACTTGCAGAAACTTATGTCAGAAGGTTAGCAGTGAGATTGGCACTCTTGAAACGACAGTGAATTTAACCGTGAATCGCACATCTCCGGTGCGGGAAAACACGGCGTTTTGCCCGTGGGCCTCGCCAGGTCATTTCCGCGGATGGGAAGCAAATTAGCACAGAGCTAACGCTTGAATCCGGTTCTGTTGAGTGAACTCAGAGAGTAATTGGTTGTCCAGCAGATCTCTCATTTAAATGATGGCCTGTAACAGAACACAGGACTCCCTGCAAGAAAACGGCTAATTTGGACCATAGGGAAAGTGGCTAAGCTGTGGTGACTTCAGCCGAGCGTCTGTGTTATTTATTCCCAAAGCCAGGCTTGAATGGCCAAATGGCAGATGGCTATGTTTAAAAAAAAAAAAAAAAAAGAAAAGAACGGTGATTGTAACAGACATGAATAAGGGTTTGGAGCTGCAGCCCGACACAGCGGTTTAAAATCGCTCACTCCGCCCTTTAAGCTTGTAATTTACGACCTCGTTCTGTTTTCTCTCCGTTTCTCACTCCTCGCATCGGCGGGCAGGTCTTCACTCTCCCCTCTCTCCCACAGCGTTTACCGCAAGCTTTAATATAGAAACTTTATCAGCAGCAGCGGCTGACTTCTCCCTCCCACTCAGATCTCCTGTACGGTCCGTTCGCGTGGGGGGGCATAGAAACGGCAGCCCTGATGCCCGCTGTTTGCGGGATGGAACGCTTGTGGATGTTTATTTGCTGGTGTTATTGGAGCTTAAGGATCGATATCTCCCTGCGGAGAGGCGGATCTGACCCATGATTGGCCGTCACCATGGCGTCACAGCCAGCTCGCGTCTCTGACAGCCCTGTCAGGGATGGTCGTTGCCTGTCAGACCCAATATGAATATGTCACAGCGCTGATTACCAGCCTCCCGCTTGGGGTCCGTTTCCCAATTCATTTCAGCACCCTAATGAGCCTGAGAGTGGGCCTCTACAGGCAGGGGACACATGAAAGAGTCCAGAGAGAACCACAGTGAATAAATGTTTAAACAGGAACCTATTAAACTGTCCACCTAGTGTCTCTTTGCAGGCGTAAGCCACACTTTGGAGTCACAGATGACTTTTGTAGCAAATGGACGAGTGTTGTGTGTCACTGATGGATGAGTTGTGTGTGTGTGGTTTATGTGAGTAAGGGACCTGATTTAATGTGCCACCCCCTCTCCCCCCCCCAACCTCAGTTTCTGTTACCCACACTCTGTTTCATTCATCTGTTTTATTATTTTGGGATGTTGAGGTTTGTGAGGCTGCCCAGGGTGAGTTTCTCAGGGTCACACTGTTGGAGTGATCGTCGTCCCAAAGGGGGACCCAGTTCCCCCGCTGAAATGGAAGCAAGACACAGTCTCACTGCAACAGGAGTGGACATCACTGTTCAAACCCCTTCATTGTCACAAACATGTCAGCGGTCAGAGCTGCTTTCATCTGTATCATTTTTTGGAAATGGTGGTTTATTTGGTTAGATGGTTAGTTTGAAGGATATGATACTGACACCACTTTTCTGGATATAGAGAACAGAGGGCGTGTCCAGGAAGTGATCAGACCACATCCCTCAGGTCTGTGCCTGCTTCTTAAAAGGGCAACACGGGTGCGCTGTCTGTGCAGTGAATAGGGCCAGAGCGGAGGCAGGCATGCCCTTTTAAGGAGTGGTATGCGCAGGTACAGCCCGGTGTGTGTGTGGGTGTTGGTGTATATCATGGGGCTGAAGAGACTCTGAGTTTGTGACTGATGGGAGGAGTGTTGAGGGGTCAGACCTGACTTCCTCTCACTTACAGGTACACACTCAACCAGAGCCACTCACAGAGCAACGCTAAGAGAATGTCTGATGCAGTTACAGGAACATCAGTACAACAGAAGATAAAAGCACATCTGAATATGAATCAGTCCATCACACAGTGCTTTAATAACCTGCCCTCTCTCTTTCTCTCATTCTCTGTCTTGCTGTTTTTCTCTCTCACTTGCTGTCTTCCCTCCCTCCCTCCCTCCCTCCCTCCCTCCCTTTCGCTCTCTCCCTCTCTCTCTCCCTCTCTCTCCCTCCCTTTCGCTCTCTCCCTCTCTCTCTCTCTCTCTCTCTCTCCCTCTCTCTGTCTCTGTCTCTGTCTCTCTCTCTGTCTCTCTCTCTCTCTCTCTCTATGCAGGACTTGATGGCCAAAGTCAGAGCCATGCTAGCCGCTTCCAAGGACATGCGGAGCGGCACTTCCTGAAGGGGGTGGGGCGCGCCACAGCCGTGGAGAGAAACGGGCAGGAACCAATCACAACCTTTCGCTGCCTCACCACGACAACTGAGCCTCCCGGCCAATCGGCACGCAGGACCCTGCCTGGGGCACAGCACAGGACCATTGTGCTTTTAGTTGTATTTTCAATTCAGACTTTTTTTTTTTTTAGTTGATTTTCTATGTACCCCTCAGTGTGTCCGATAGATACTGAAGTGCTCCTCTGTGGGTGGACAGGGTGGAGTTAGTGTAGACACTGTTGAAATTGTCAGTTTAAAGCAGTATCTGATCTGTGATTTTACTGTATGAGAAAAAGGAAACGCGTATGGCTTGGGAAATCACAGCAGAGTTAAAGGGGTCAACAGTAGGATTTTACAAGGATCCCTCGCTATAAAACAAAACTGAAATCATAAAGCCATTCATAACTTTCAGATCAGATTCAAAACATTCAGATCTCTAGTTGAATAAATAACCAGCATTTAAAAAAGATTCATTTTCCTCCGAATAATAACTAAGCATTTTTTTCTTCACAGTTTTTGTGTTACCTTTAAAAAGAGAGGGGCAGAACTGTAACCTTCTGTGAAGGTTTTTTTTTCCCCCCTTGGTTTTTAGTCATTAGCCCAGACAGGTCAATGTCAAACTCTGGGCGGTCTCCTCTTATGTTCCTCCCCTCAGTTTGATTTTGTGGCCTTCAATCTTTGTTTGTACAGGGCTTCATGTTGCTCCACTTTGTAAAACATAATTTGTCAATAAATTTGAATTATGATGAAAAGCATGGCTGTCAGGGCGCTGTGTGATCTGCAGAGACATTCTCCCTTCCCCACGTGAACGGCTCTGTTCTCCCTTCCCCACGTGAACGGCTCTGTTCTCCCTTCCCCACATGAACAGCTCTGTTCATTGACTGTGTGAGTGAGAGTGTGTGTGTGTGTGAGAGAGAGAGAGAGGGAGAGAGACAGTGTGTGCGTGTGTGTGTGTGTGTGTGAGAATGTGTGTGTGTGTGTGTGTGTGAGAGAGAATGTGTGCGCGTGTGTGTGTGTGTGAGAGAGAGAGTGTGTGCATGTGTGTGCGTGTGTGTGTGTGTGAGAGTGTGTGTGAGAGAGAGAGAATGTGTGCGTGTGTGTGTGTGTGTGTGAGAGAGAGAATGTGTGTGTGTGTGTGTGAGAGAGAGAATGTGTGTGCGTGTGTGTGTGTGAGAGAGAGAATGTGTGTGTGTGTGTGCGAGAGAGAATGTGTGTGCGTGTGTGTATGCAGGGAACTGCTGCTGTCCATTAGGTGATTAAACTGCTCAGCAGATGATCCTCTACACTGAGCCCCACTCAGTCCCAGAGCCTGCCCCCCCTGCCTGAGGGATGCTGCTGCACCCCCCCACCCCGCAGCCCTGCATGGCAACCCTGCACTCTTTCGGTCGGAGTCTCCCACCCTCAGCTTGCAGTGGTAAAAAGCCAAGCGTAACGCTGCAGAGAGGAGGGCTGGATCACACACAGCACAACTTTGTCACGTCAGGCCTCCCCCTTGGGATGCTGGGATACGCCCCCCAAAGTGTGTGGCAAAACAGTGCAGATCCTGGGCAGGAGACCCTAAGCCCCACCCCCCACCAAGCCCCATCCCAGTGCTGCTGACCCGATGCTTTTACCTGTATGTCTAACACCCTGTCGGCAAATTACCGCTTTCCCAAGATCAGCCTGGAAGCTTTGCAAAGTAAATGAGTTCAAACAACACCGTTACCCGCCAACACCACACACACACACACACACACACACACACACACACACACACACAGACTGCATGTTCCATCTGCTGTGGTTTGTGTTGCTGGTGACTGCCAAGTGCCCTGCTGTTCTGCCCCGCTGGGGCCCGGCTTCACCCCTGCTACATCTCCATCAGATCAAACACTGCATGGGGGCAGGCAGATCGGGGTCTTCATGTAATTATGCCACACAGTATGGCATAAGCATTGCGATGTAATCTCGAGCTGAGGTGAGAGTCAGCCGAGAGAGATCTTCCAGGGAGGTCCGCTGAGGAGGTGCCTCTCTCCATCTCTGGGAACGAGAGAAAACGAGGAGAGCAAAGCCACCTTTTCCATCTGGGGGGGGGGGGGGTGCTTTGCTCTCATTGTGTCCTGGTACAGTGTAGGCCTGCATTTTTGCATCTTTGAATAGATTGCTGTTCAGCAGGCACAGTTCCTCAGGACTATCAGCAAGTAGTCAAGTGTACAATGAGTGCTCAAGTCTCCAAACAAGCCATGCTGATGTAGCGTGCGTTAGTGTGGAGAACAGTGGTGTCTGTCAGACACTGATGTTTTTATCAGTTATTTTGCCTTTTCGTTGCGCCTCGGATCACGCACATGTAAGCCCCGAACAAGCTGATTTTCATAACAAAATGGCTTTTGTTTGATTTAATGAAGGGATGTCTTTGGTCTTGTCTCTCAGTCTCTCCTAGACTGAAACAACGATACAGGGGCACCAAGGGCTGAGAAAATTATTTTTTAATTAATATGAAAGCAGAACTTGCGATTCCTTTTCGTATGCTAATCCTTGACAAACAATGCTTCCTGCTAATTATGACTTCAAAATGGTTGTCAAACAGACTGAGAGGAGGTTGTAAACAGCGCAAAATAATTAAGAAATCATTTCGAAATGTACTTCTGCTATGATCCGATTTGCTGCTGCCGAATTAATGCCAAGTCTTAACTTTGATGTTTACAGCTGAAAGTATGTCTTGGCCAAAGTGGTATAAAAAAAACTGAGACCATATTGCCTGTTTACTTTGCGCTTACTCTCTCTTTAGAAACTGTTTCAAAATGTATTTATTTAGTTCATAAGCAGTGACAGATTTTTTTACACTTTTAACACTGTAAATACGTGACCAGAAGTAAACCAGTCCTGTACTGTAACACGCTGTAGAAGGCATAGAGTGAGGCAATAAACTGAGGATTGGAGGACTCTTACTGACCCAGGTGATCTATCAGGGTCCACTGCTTAAATTGCCCCAGACCGGGGTAGGGGAGGTGTCTGGGTTGCCTCAGCTGGGGCTACACTTGGTGGCCCCCAAGATTCTGGCAGTGATTGACCCAATCTCTCTGAGTAAACAAACATCCAATTAAAAAAATAAGTGGGGTTTTTTTGCCAGCGCATAATGCCTCCAGTGGTCCCTGCAAGAATTAGAGCACTCCAGCAATGCATTAAATCAGAGTTTTATTCGCAATTAAATATGCCTCATAACATCTTTGTTGATATGGCTCGGAGCGGCTGCCCGGCATACTAAATTTCATTAGCGCTTGTAGGCGGCCACCCTGTGTGTCGGGTGGGCAAAAATGCATTGTGGGTACAAGGCGCTGCAGAACGTCCCTCCTGAGAAGGTAATCTGCGAATGGCAGGAGGGACGCGGAGGGCCTTTTTTTGTTCGGTTTTTATGGGATTAAAAAAGCTCTCGACAATCCATTTATACTGCCGGACATTTACAGAAGCAATCCGGGTTATTGAGCTCACTGAAGTGCACAGCTGCAGTGCCTCAGCCTGGAATTAAACCTGGAGCCTTTGGATCACAAGCTCCCTCACCGCTACTCCACTCTAAAGCCCTGCTGCTGTACACTCCCTCACCGCTACTCCACACCATAGCCCTGCTGCTCTATAACCCCTTTCCGCTACTCCACGCCGTAGCTCTGCTACTCTATAACCCCTTTCCGCTACTCCACGCCGTAGCCCTGCTACTCTATAACCCCTTTCCGCTACTCCACGCCGTAGCCCTGCTACTCTATAACCCCTTTCCGCTACTCCACGCCGTAGCCCTGCTACTCTATAACCCCTTTCCGCTACTCCACGCTGCCTTACCGCTGCTCAGCACTGCAGCTCTGCTACTCAGCAGTCCCTTACAGCTGGTCCATACTCCCTTGCACTTATTCCAAACTAATTCCCTCCTACTCCACACTGCCATCCTGTTTCTCCACGTGTGAATTCTGCTAGTCCAACTACTCTACACTGTCACCCCAGCTGCTCGTTTCTGCCACCTTGTTGCCCCCCCCCCTCCAGACCCACTACACTGGCCTGCTACTCCTCCACGCTCCAGCGTCTCACACGGGCAGTGGAAAGGGAGAGATGCTTTGTGAGGAAGGTAGCCATTACCTGCTCTGTAATTTGTGCCTTTGGGCTGAGAGTGTGGTGCGGTAAGCGAATCAATGACTGTTAGCGGAGTGATTATTCCGCTGTGCCCCCAGTGTTCCTGTGCCCCGTCGCAGTGCGCGGGAGGGCTCTGTAATCGGCTCTGTCCTCAAGTCTTAATCACGGCGCTTTGTGTGGATATCAAGGTGCCTACATTCAGGAAGCGTGCGGCGGCCCTGCCGGTCGTCTGTGACGAGGGCCTTCAGTGTCCTTCAGCTTCTTCCCCACACGCGCCTTACGCAAATTTACCTTTCTCTCAGCCGGGCCCGGCGGGATTTTTTTGACAGAACGCCAGCGGATTCTTTGTTGACCAGTTGTGGCATGAGGGAGATCTACGCAGTATGTTGGAACAACCAGTTCACACGATTTCAAGGTGAGCTGGCTGGTTTTAACAGTCTTTTATATGTGTGTGTGTGTGTGTGCATGCACATGTGTGCGTATGTGTGTGTATGTGTGTGTGTGTGTGTGTGTGTGTGTGTGTGTGTGTGTGCGCGTGTGTGTGTATGTGTGCGCGTGTGTGTATGTGTGTGTTTGCATGCACGTGTGTGTGTGCGCGCGCGTGCGTGTATGTGTGTGCATGTGTTTGTGTGTATGTGCGTGTGTGTGTGTGTGTGTGTGTGTGTGTGTGTGTGTGTGTGTGTGCGCGCGCGTATGTGTGTGTTTGCGTGCACGTGTGTGTGTGTGTTTGTGAGTGCATGCATGTGTGTGCATGTGTTTGTGTGTATGTGCGTGTGTGTGCGTGTGTGTTAGTCTTTAGAGTGTGCTGAGTGGTCCAAACACGTCAGGACTATTAGTGTCACATCCAGGACAATCGCTCTTGTCTTTTGTCTTTTTGTGCTTTGTTTTTTTGAATGGAAGAACACTTATTTTTACCCTGCTACGAAATGACAGAAGAAAAGATGAAAAAAGCTATTGTCACTGTTCCGATGTCCCACTAAGGCTTCTACTGTATGTCTTGTTAGATATTTAAGGCCTTTACGTAACATCAAACGCGCAGCGATGGCTATTTTTATTGCCTGTTATTTCAAAACCTCATTTAAGACGAGTGTTCTTTCGCTTGAGATGAAAGGAGTCGAACTGAGCAGGTTTCTCAGAGAGGCTGAAGCACTTACTCTCCGGAGTGAGGAGCTGAACCCTGGCTTCCCCCTCCACAGCTCTGCATCACCTGAGGAACAGCACCTGTGACAGAGGCTGGAATTCCTGCAGCAAGGTGTCCCCTACCAGCATCTCCCTGACCAATAGGCACCAGCGCTTCAGCATTCACATCTTAGTTTCTGTGTTGGGGGGAGGGAGGGGGTATTTTGCCCAATGTTGCTCAAAGTGTTTGTAGGTCTTTGCTCTCTGGCAGCCTACTGTATCTTCTTTTCCTCAATCTCCCTAGCAGACATGTTGAGTTTCAGTTTTCGGGGATTTGAAGACAGCGCATTGACTCGAAAGGCATTATTAAGTGATCATTTGCAAGTCAGCCGGTGTGAATGGCCTTGGCGGGTCTGAGAGCGCGGGAATCGTTCAGCGGCTGATGGGGATATCTGCCAGCCGCTGCCGGGAATCCTCCCACAGCTGTGATTCTAAGCATCACCGTCAGGGTCGCGATCCTGAGTACCACTGCACGTGCAAAATAACGCATAAGCAAACAAATGCTCATGAGTACACTGCAGACAGAGGGGGTACCGGGTACCCCCAGTCCTTTCCGAGCTGCGGCTGACAAGGCGCCGTGAGACTGCCGCTTCTATTCCTCCTCTTCTCTCCAAGCCCATCTGGGTCACACGGGGTTCCTGGCTGTTTTTTTTTTTGCTGTTGTTCCGAATATTAATGTCCTCTCTGCAGCAATGCTGTTTTACCCATGAGGAAGATACTTGAATTACTTACAAGTTAAAAAACATATATAAGAATACAAACACACTAACATGCACAGAGACCAGCTGCATAAACTGATAAAGTTTAACCATAAAAAGCAAGATAAAGAAACCCTAGATTAAAAAAAAATAGTTGATAAGAAACTTCACCACAATAATTAAAATAATAATACATCATCATCATCATCATCATCATCATCATCATCATCGTAATCGTGCTGGCTACCGCTGCAGTCAGACAGGAGAAGGTAAGAATGAGACTCTCTGAGTGTCCCGTCCCTCGTCCCACGCCAGCAGGGACAGTGAGAGCTCACTGAAGGTTAATGATGACTGGCGGCTGTGGTCTGTGAAGTCTCAATCGAAAGGAAAAAAAAAAAAAAAACACCATGACGGGCCAGCTGACAGGCTGTGG